>NW_027256437.1:0-9617 GCF_045679555.1 Salvelinus alpinus
CACACACAGAGAGAGACAGAGAGAGAGAGAGACAGAGAGAGAGAGAGAGAGAGAGAGACAGAGAGAGAGAGAGAGAGAGAGAGAAATTCTGATGGAGTGGGGAGGAGGCTGATCTAACAAAGGAGGTGAGAGAGCTCCAAAAAGACAGGCAGAGCAGCAATAAGGAGCTGACCGCACTAAGAGAGGAGCTGCAGGAGAGAAAGAGAGCAGAGGACAGGCTGCAGGAGCAGATAGATCACCACCCTAAGACCTGCCCTCACACAGCAGAGGAACCCAGCTCAACCAGCCAGACTTCCCCAGCCCTGGCTGCTGCATCCCTCCTCCCCAACCCACAGAACAGCCTCCCACTGACAGTGGCACCGACACAGACCAGCCACACCCCAGCTCCAACACCCACCAGCCCCCCCTCTGCCCCCCCCAGTCCAGAAGAAACACTGGCTGACATCGTCCTGTTAATGGACTCAAATGGGAAGTATGTTCAGGAGAAGAAACTTTTCCCTAGACACAAAACGAGAAAGGTGTGGTGCCCAACAACGCAGAGTGCCATGGAGCTGCTTGATAAGAACCTTCTCGGGTCGCCAAGCCACATAATCATACACACCGGAAGCAACGACCTGCGTGCTCAGCAGGAGAGGGTGGCCACTTCACTACGGGGAGTGATTGAGAAGGCCTCCGCAATCTTCCCCAACACAAGAATCATAGTGTCAACCCTTCTACAGAGGAGGGACTTCCACCCTGCCACAATCCAAAGAATAAACGCCAGCCTATCCCGGGACTGTGCCCTGCGACCCAATGTACACCTGGCCCACCATCCCACCCTCGATCTGGACTGTCTCTATGACCATGTTCACCTGTACAGGGAGACAGTCCCCATCCTTGCCAAGACTCTCAAGGACGTCGCTTTAAACCGCAGCCCGACCTCTCCACCCAGGAACAGCAGAGCAATCTCCACCCTGCCGAGATCACCGAGACAACATCCCGGACCAGCACCCTGGACCCCCCAGCCACGACCACAGCACCACCAACCTCAATGCCCACCACAGCCAGCGCAGCACAGACCACCCCAGCCCAGCTTCAGAGCCACCCAGACGAGGCCTCCCACCCCCCTGCCCCCCACCGCAGACCCACACCTGGAGGAGCCACAGCCCAGCAGGCAGAGCTACGCACAGGCTGTGAGAGGAGCAACTGGCCCAGCCCCCACCAACCAAATGAGTGACATCAAACAAATGCTGAGTCTACTATGCTCACATGTGATGGGCCGAGGGTCATGGTAAGATGAGCACATGAACTCCACCATTCTCACACTACATCCACCCAAGTGGCATGACACAAATTCTATCTTAAATTATAAACAAATCACATTTGCAAAATAAGAGTTTACTTTAATTGAAAAGTCCTATTTTAATGGTTCTTCTTGGATTGTGAGTGTTTGTCTCATTTTGAAAGGTAAAGAAAAGAAAAGAAAAAAAGTGATGAAGTCTTTTTACGTTGCATGTTGGAATTTACAAGGATTGAAGTCCTCTGCTTTTGGGCTAAAGAGCAGAAACCCAGACTTCCTGAAAGAAATTGATGATGTTGATATTGTAGTACTACAGGAAACATGGTGCAGAGGTGATGTTTCCACTGGCTGTCCACTAGGTTATAGGGAGATAATCATACCATCCACTAAATTAAAAGGAATCAAACAGGGCAGAGACTCAGGGGGATTGCTAATATGGTATAAATCTGAACTAATTAATTCAATCGAATTGATCAAAACAGGAGAATTCTTTATCTGGTTAAAAATAAACAAGGAGGCTATCTTGACAGATAAAAACGTCTTCCTCTGTGCCACATACATTCCCCCCTCAGAGTCACCCTACTTCAATGAAGAGAGTTTCTCCATTCTAGAGGGGGAGATTAGTCACTTTCAGGCCCAAGGCAACGTACTGGTCTGTGGAGACCTGAATGCTAGAACAGCAGAAGAACAAGACACTATTAACAGTCATGGGGATAAACACCTACCAGGAAGCAACAACCTTTCCCTCCCCACATACCCCCACAGAAACAACTATGACAAAGTGAAAAACAAAAACGGAGTACAGCTCCTGAGGCTCTGTCGAACACTGGGTCTGTACATAGTCAATGGCAGGCTGAGAGGAGACTCTTTTGGTAGGTACACCTACAGCTCATCTCTTGGCAGCAGCACTGTAGACTACTTCCTCACCGACCTAAACCCAGAGTCTCTCAGAGCCTTCACAGTCAGCCCACTAACACCTCTCTCAGACCACAGTAAAATCACAGTGTATCTGAGAAGAGCAGAACCCAACCATGAAGCATCACGGCCCAATAAATTACATGGTACTAAACAAGCCTATAGATGGAGTGCAAACAGTACAGACATCTACCAAAAAGCAATTAGTAGCCAAAAAATACAATCTCTCCTGGACAACTTTTTAGCCTTAACGTTCTCCTTCAGCAATGAAGGTGTAAATTTGGCCGTTAGGAACATAAACTTTATATTTTACAAATTAGCCTCCTTGGCTAATCTAAAGAAGCATAAGAGCAAACCAAAAATAACAGATAATGAAAAATGGTTTGATAATGATTGCAAAAATCTAAGAAAGTCATTGAGAAATATATCTAATCAAAAACACAGAGAACCAGACAACAAAAATATACGCCTTCAATATGGGCAAACACTGAAGCAATACAAACGCACCCTAAGAACAAAAAAGGAACAGCACATTAGAAATCAGCTGGATGGAATTGAGGAATCCATAGAATCAAACCACTTCTGGGAGAATTGGAATAAATTAAACAAACCTCATCATGAGGAATTGGCTATCCAAAATGGGGATATGTGGAGAAATCACTTTGCAAACCTCTACAGCAATATAACAAAGAGCCCAGAACAAAAAGATATACAAGAAAAATTACAAATCCTTGAATTAGCAGTCAAAGACTATCAGAATCCTGTGGATACCCCAATTACAGAAGAAGAATTATTGGAAAAACTATGCAATCTCCAACCCAAAAAGGCCTGTGGTGCTGATGGTATTTTAAATGAAATGATCAAATATACAGACCACAAATTCAAATTGGCTATACTCAAACTCTTCAACATTATCCTCACTGCAGGTATTTTCCCCGATATTTGGAACCAGGGATTGATCACACCAATCTATAAAAATGGAGACAAATTTGACCCAAATAATTACAGAGGAATTTGCGTTAACAGCAACTTGGGGAAAATTCTCTGCAGTATTATAAATAGCAGACTACATCATTTCCTTGACGAACACAACGTCCTGAGCAGAAGCCAGATTGGATTTCTAAAAAATTATCGTACAACAGACCACATTTACACCCTCCACACTCTAATTGATAAACAAGTTAACCAAAACAAAGGCAAAATCTACTCGTGTTTTGTAGATTTCAAGAAAGCATTTGATTCAATTTGGCACGAAGGTCTTTTTTATAAACTAATAGAAAGTGGTATTGGAGGGAAAACATATGATTTTATTAAATCAATGTACACTAAAAACAAATGTGCGGTTAAAATTGGCAACAAGCAAACAGACTTCTTCTCTCAGGGGCGTGGAGTGAAACAGGGCTGCCCAATAAGTCCAACATTATTTAACATCTACATTAATGAATTGGCAAAAATATTAGAAGAATCGGCAGCACCTGGTATCACCCTACACAACACTGAAATCAAGTGTCTGCTGTACGCAGATGACCTGGTGCTGCTGTCTCCCACTAAAGAGGGGTTACAGCAGCACCTAGATCGTCTTCACAGGTTCTGTCAGACCTGGGCTCTGACCGTTAACCTAAAAAAAACAAATATAATGATATTCCAAAAAAGGTCGGGAAATAAGGATGACAAATATAAATTCTATTTGGACACAGTTCTATTAGAACACACCAAAAACTACACATATCTAGGACTAAATATCAGCAACACAGGTAGCTTTCACATGGCTGTGAATGAGCTGAGAGACAAAGCAAGAAGAGCATTCTATGCCATTAAAAGGAACATCAAAATTGAAATTCCAATTAGAATCTGGCTCAAAATTTTTCAATCAGTTATAGAACCAATTGCTCTATATGGTAGTGAAGTATGGGGTCCACTCTCTAATAATGAATTTACCAAATGGGACAAACATCCAATTGAAATATTGCATGCAGAGTTTTGCAAGACTGTTTTGCAAGTACAAAGAAAAACTCCAAATAACGCATGTAGGGCAGAATTGGGCCAATACCCCCTCCTCATTCGAATAGAAAAAAGAGCCATCAAATTTTACAACCATCTAAAAACAAGTGACCCCAAAACATTCCATCACACAGCTCTACAATGTCAAGAGATGAAACCAGAGAAGAGTCCCCTCAGCCAGCTGGTTCTGAGGCTCAGTTCACCAACCCAAACCAACCCCATAGAGCCTCGGGACAGCCCTCAGAAAATCTGGCCCAACCAAATCATCACAAAACAAAAAGAAAAATATATAACCTATTGGAAAGACACCACAAAAAATCAAAGTAAACTTCAATGCTATTTGTCTCTAAACAGACAGTACATGGTGGCAGACTATCTGACCACTGTGACTGATAGAAAACTGAGGAAAACATTGACTAGGTACAGACTCAGTGAGCACAGTCTGGCTATAGAGACCGGTCGTCACAGACAAACCTGGCTGCCCAGAGAGGACAGGCTGTGCCCACTCTGCTCCAGGGGAGAGGTAGAGACAGAGGTGCATTTCCTACTACACTGTGACAAATACTCAGACCTAAGAGCATATTTCTTTCCCAAAATTATAACTCAATACAAAGAATTTGAAACTATAAAAGATGAAGAAAAAATCAAATATTTATTGGGTGAAAAGCCAAAATGTGCAGTTTTGGCAGCCAAATATGTGTCCTCCTGCCACAACCTGAGGGACAGCCAGTGAAAAATGCAAAGTAATGTTGATAATATTTCCCATTTAGCTTAGTTTTGTTTTGTCTTTCATACCAGGTCATATGTCTTCTCAAGTCATGTTGACACTGGTCTACTACTGTTGCTTTAATGTATTGTTGTTCTGATTAATATTGTTGTTGTAGTTGCTGTTAATGGTAATCCCATGTCCACTACTACTATTATTATTGCTGTTGGTTCCACCATTTATTTATATATAAATATATATATATTTTGTATATATATACATATATATATTAGATTTTTATTTTTCGATATGTATACTTTGACAATGTAAGTAATAATGAACTTGCCATGTCAATAAAGTCAATTGAATTGAATTGAATTGAGAGAGAGAGAGAGAGAGAGAGAGAGAGAGAAAGAGAGAGAGAGAGAGAGAAAGAGAGAGAGAGAGAGAGAGAGAGAGAGAGAGAGAGAGAGAGAGAGAGAGAGAGAGAGAGAGAGAGAGAGAGAGAGAGAGAGAGAGAGAGAGAGAGAGAGAGAGAGAGAGAGAGAGAGAGAGAGAGAGAGAGAGAGAGAGAGAGAGAGAGAGAGAGAGAGAGAGAGAGAGAGAGAGAGAGAGAGAGAGAGAGAGAGAGAGAGAGAGAGAAAGAAAGATAGGACACAGTCACAGATAACCCAGACACACACCTTGAAAGAAGGAAAGAGGGAAGTGAGACAAACACACATTCTGTCTCCCTCTATCTCACCCCCTCCCCCATCTCCCACATCTCTCTCACGGCAGGTGTGTGCAAGCAGCTTATCTGTCCATCTTTCTACCTTATGATCTGTTTTGCATCTTGTTGAGGGAGAACAGAGGAAGGAGAGGTCACGGACCACGGTTCATGTCCTTAGATCCATTGTTATAGCCCTTCTCTCTCTCCACCAGTCTTCTCTCCCTCTCCACCAGTCTTCTCTCCCTCTCCACCAGTCTTCTCTCCCTCTCCACCAGTCTTCTCTCCCTCTCCACCAGTCTTCTCTCCCTCTCCACCAGTCTTCTCTTTCTCTCCACCAGTCTTCTCTTTCTCTCCATCAGTCTTCTCTCTCTCTCCACCAGTCTTCTCTCTCTCCACCAGTCTTCTCTCTCTCCACCAGTCTTCTCCCTCTCCACCAGTCTTCTCTCTCTCAACCAGTCTTCTCTTTCTCTCCATCAGTCTTCTCTCTCTCCATCAGTCTTCTCTCTCTCCACCAGTCTTCTCTCCCTCTCCACCAGTCTTCTCTCTCCACCAGTCTTCTCTCTCTCCACCAGTCTTCTCTCTCTCCACCAGTCTTTCTCTCCCTCTCCGCCAGTCTTCTCTACCTCTCCATCAGTCTTCTCTACCTCTCCATCAGTCTTCTCTCTCTCCACCAGTCTTCTCTCTCTCTCTACCAGTCTTCTCTCTCTCCACCAGTCTTCTCTCTCTCTCTCCACCAATCTTCTCTCCCTCTCCACCAGTCTTCTCTTTCTCTCCACCAGTCTTCTCTCTCTCCACCAGTCTTCTCTCTCTCCACCAGTCTTCTCTTTCTCTCCACCAGTCTTCTCTTTCTCTCCACCAGTCTTCTCTCTCCACCAGTCTTCTCTCCCTCTCCACCAGTCTTTCTCTACCTCTCCACCAGTCTTCTCTCCCCACCAGTCTTTCTCTCTCTCCACCAGTCTTCTCTCCCCACCAGTCTTCGCTCTCTCCACCAGTCTTCTCTCTCTCTCCACCAGTCTTCTCTCTTTCCACCAGTCTTCTCTCTCTCCACCAGTCTTCTTTTTCTCTCCATCAGTCTTTCTATCCCTCTCCACCATTCTTCTCTCCCACTCCACCAGTCTTCTCTCTCTCCACCAGTCTTCTCTCTCTCCACCAGTCTTCTCTCTCTCCACCAGTCTTCTCTCTCTCTCTCCACCAGTCTTCTCTCTCTCTCCACCAGTCTTCTCTCTCTCCACCAGTCTTCTCTACCTCTCCACCAGTCGTTCTCTACCTCTCCACCAGTCTTCTCTCCCTCTCCACCAGTCTTTCTTTCCCTCTCCACCACTCTCTCTCTCTCTCTCTCTCTCTCTCTCTCTCTCTCTCTCTCTCTCTCTCTCTCTCTCTCTCTCTCTCTCTCTCTCTCTCTCTCTCTCTCTCTCTCTCCGTCTGGTCTGTTGTCTGGTCTAGTGTCTGGTCTAGTGGCTGGTCTGGTGTCTGGTCTAGTGTCTGGTCTAGTGTCTGGTCTAGTGTCTGGTCTGTTGTCTTGTCTAGTGTCTGGTGTCTGGTCTGGTGTCTGGTCTGGTGTCTGGTCTAGTGTCTGGTCTAGTGTCTGGTCTGTTGTCTTGTCTAGTGTCTGGTGTCTGGTCTGGTGTCTGGTCTAGTGTCTGGTCTAGTGTCTGGTGTCTGGTCTGGTGTCTGGTCTGGTGTCTGGTCTAGTGTCTGGTCTAGTGTCTGGTCTGTTGTCTGGTCTAGTGTGTGGTGTCTGGTGTATTGTCTAGTGTCTAGTGTCTGGTCTAGTGTCTGGTGTCTGTTCTAGTGTCTGGTCTAGTGTCTGGTCTAGTGTCTGGTCTGTTGTCTTGTCTAGTGTCTGGTCTAGTGTCTGGTCTGGTGTCTGGTTTAGTGTCTGGTCTAGTGTCTGGTCTGTTGTCTTGTCTAGTGTCTGGTGTCTGGTCTAGTGTCTTGTCTAGTGTCTGGTGTCTGGTCTGGTGTCTGGTTTAGTGTCTGGTCTAGTGTCTGGTCTGGTGTCTGGTCTAGTGTCTGGTCTGTTGTCTTGTCTAGTGTCTGGTGTCTGGTCTAGTGTCTTGTCTAGTGTCTGGTGTCTTGTGTCTGGCCTAGTGTCTGGTCTAGTGTCTGGTCTAGTGTCTGGTGTCTGGTCTAGTGTCTGGTCTGTTGTCTTGTCTAGTGTCTGGTGTCTGGTCTAGTGTCTTGTCTAGTGTCTGGTGTCTTGTGTCTGGCCTAGTGTCTGGTCTAGTGTCTGGTCTAGTGTCTGGTGTCTGGTCTGGTGTCTGGTCTGGTGTCTGGTGTCTAGTGTCTGGTGTCTGGTCTAGTGTCTGGTGTCTGGTCTGGTGTCTGGTGTCTAGTGTCTGGTGTCTGGTCTGGTGTCTGGTCTGGTGTCTGGTCTAGTGTCTGGTGTCTAGTGTCTGGTGTCTGGTCTAGTGTCTGGTGTCTGGTCTGGTGTCTGGTGTCTAGTGTCTGGTGTCTGGTCTGGTGTCTGGTCTGGTGTCTGGTCTAGTGTCTGGTGTCTAGTGTCTGGTGTCTGGTCTAGTGTCTGGTGTCTGGTCTGGTGTCTGGTGTCTAGTGTCTGGTGTCTGGTCTGGTGTCTGGTCTGGTGTCTGGTGTCTGGTGTCTTGTGTCTGGCCTAGTGTCTGGTCTAGTGTCTGGTCTAGTGTCTGGTGTCTGGTGTCTGGTCTGGTGTCTGGTCTAATGTCTGGTCTAGTGTCTGGTGTCTGGTGTCTGGTCTAGTGTCTGGTCTAGTGTCTGGTGTCTGGTCTAGTGTCTGGTCTAGTGTCTGGTGTCTGGTCTAGTGTCTGGTGTCTGGTCTAGTGTCTGGTCTAGTGTCTGGTGTCTGGTGTCTGGTGTCTGGTCAAGTGTCTGGTCTAGTGTCTGGTGTCTGGTGTCTGGTGTCTGGTCTAGTGTCTGGTGTCTGGTGTCTGGTCAAGTGTCTGGTCTAGTGTCTGGTGTCTGGTGTCTGGTGTCTGGTCTAGTGTCTGGTGTCTGGTGTCTGGTCTGGTGTCTGGTCTGGTGTCTGGTCTAGTGTCTGGTCTGGTGTCTGGTCTGGTGTCTGGTGTCTGGTCTAGTGTCTGGTCTAGTGTCTGGTCTAGTGTCTGGTGTCTGGTCTAGTGTCTGGTCTAGTGTCTGGTGTCTGGTCTAGTGTCTGGTCTAGTGTCTGGTCTAGTGTCTGGTGTCTGGTCTAGTGTCTGGTCTAGTGTCTGGTCTAGTGTCTGGTGTCTGGTCTAGTGTCTGGTCTAGTGTCTGGTGTCTGGTCTAGTGTCTGGTCTAGTGTCTGGTGTCTGGTCTAGTGTCTGGTCTAGTGTCTAGTGTCTTGTCTAGTGTCTAGTGTCTGGTCTAGTGTCTGGTCTAGTGTCTGGTGTCTGGTGTCTGGTCTGGTGTCTGGTCTAATGTCTGGTCTAGTGTCTGGTGTCTGGTGTCTGGTCTAGTGTCTGGTGTCTGGTCTAGTGTCTGGTCTGGTGTCTGGTCTAGTGTCTGGTCTAGTGTCTGGTGTCTGGTGTCTGGTCTAGTGTCTGGTCTAGTGTCTGGTCTAGTGTCTGGTCTGTTGTCTGGTCTAGTGTGTGGTGTCTGGTGTATTGTCTAGTGTCTAGTGTCTGGTCTAGTGTCTGGTGTATTGTCTAGTGTCTAGTGTCTGGTGTCTGGTCTAGTGTCTGGTGTCTGGTGTATTGTCTAGTGTCTAGTGTCTGGTCTAGTGTCTAGTGTCTGGTCTGTTGTCTGGTCTAGTGTCTAGTGTCTGGTCTAGTGTCTGGTGTCTGGTATGGTGTCTGGTCTAGTGTCTGGTCTAGTGTCTGGTCTAGTGTCTGGTCTAGTGTCTGGTCTAGTGTCTGGTCTAGTGTCTGGTCTAGTGTCTGGTCTAGTGTCTGCTCTATTGTCTGGTCTAGTGTCTGGTCTAGTGTCTGGTCTATTGTCTGGTCTATTGTCTGGTCTGGTGTCTAGTTTAGTGTCTGGTCTAGTGTCTGGTCTGGTGTCTGGTCTAGTGTCTGGTCTAGTGTCTGGTCTGGTGTCTGGTCTAGTGTCTGGTC
>NW_027256438.1:0-9537 GCF_045679555.1 Salvelinus alpinus
GAGCCTACTGTTTGAATGTTAAATGACGAGACAGAGACATTCATGCGAGTAACCAGCCTTGTTCTGTACATCATGACACTTCCGGGTATCTCAAGCACCCCGGTATAAATACACGAGTTGCAGTAATGAACATTTACCAACAGATGGCATCACTGTGCCATCTTACACCCATAACATCTTCCCTTTAATAAAATAGGACAGGTGTCAATTCATTAACAAAACAAACCTAGTAATAATTTCCAACATGAACAGTTTAGTATTTATTTTTATTTTTTTCTCAGGTAACAACTTAAAACATTTTTTGATCTCTTTCTGTCAACCCTGATGGGCAACCTACAGATTAAGTCTTTTTGGTGGCTGAGACAAACGCCCGTAGCGTGAAAAGACAGGGGGCTTGTCTGCGAGGACTGCGGGTTCCCGCACAGGCGTGTCACCTGACTGTCTAAGGGGAGTATTGATGGGCGAGGGAGCAGCCGACCTGTGATCCCCTGACTCTTCGCCCAGTGCCTCAGGCCCCATGTGACTTGACCTGTGATCACCTGGCTCTTCGCCCAGTGCCTCAGGCCCCATTGCTGGAGTTCCATCTTTTGTCATGCGACCCCTTTGACCATCAGGGTTCTGAGTAGGTGCTGGCTCAGCAATCCGAAGGTCAACTCTGTTGCGACGGTACAGAGATCCATTCACTTCGACCAAGTAGGAGCGTGGTGCCACTTTCTGTACACAGGATCCGAGTCTCCAGAGGCCCGTCCGGTCCCCTGGTAGTGGCTTCATTCGCACCGTTTCACCCACCCTGAGCTCAGGTAAGTCTTTTGCTGATTTGTCGTAGATGAACTTGGAGACCTGTCTTCTGTGACGTAGCTTCACCAGCACGTCAGTCACCACACAGGGCTCCAGGAGAGTGTTGGCTACTGGCAGAGCTGCTTTTAAGCGCCGTGCCATGAGGCGCTGGGCCGGGCTGCTATCCATGCCTTCTGTCGGGGTATTGCGCCACTGCAGGATTGCTTTCCAGGCATCTTTGCCCTCTCGCAGAGCCTTTTTGCAGAGGTTCTTTGCGATTTTTACTGCGGACTCCGCCTTCCCATTAGCTTTTGGGTATCGTGGTGATGAAGTGACGTGCTCAAATTCCCATCCTGCAGCAAATTTTCGGAACTCAGCTCCGGAGAATTGGGGTCCATTGTCTGAAATTACCCTATCTGGCTGGCCATAGCGGGCAAACTGAGCCTTGCAGCGTTTGATCGTTGTCTCTGCTGAGAGGTCGGGGAGGAGGTCAATCTCCCAAAAGTCTGAGTAATGATCGACTACCAGCAGAAAGTCTTTGCCACTGTGCTGGAAGAGATCTAGGCTTACTATCTGCCAGGGGCGCATCGGTAGCTCGTGGGACGTCATCGTCTCTCTCTGTTGCTCAATGGCATATTCATTACAGATTGAACATTTACTGACATAGTCTTTGATTTCACTCTGCATTCCTGGCCAATACAGTGTGTCACGTGCTTGTCTGTAACAGGCCTCACCTCCTATGTGACTTGAGTGCACACGCGCCAACATCTCATGGCGCAGAGACCGGGGAATAACGACTCTCTGACACATGAATATTACTCCGTTTTGAACACTGAGCTCCTCTTTGACTGGCCAATATTCTCTGACGGCTAAAGCAGTTTCTTCCTTGCAGTCGGGCCAGCCCATCATAATCACAGACCTCAATGCCTGGAGTTGTCCGTCCCTGTCTGTGTGCTGTCTGATTTGTATAAGGCGCTGGTCCGTAACATTGAGGTAGTCAGCCTGGTTAATGTGTTCAACATCCACTTGCTCTGTTTGTAAGCTGCACACTGCGTGTTGTTCATGCATGGAGCGTGTGTGAATGCCTGATGCAGTAGCCCTGCTGAGCGTGTCACTCACATACATCTCTGGCCCTGGCTTATACACCACCTTAAGGTTGTAGTTTTGTAGGGCCAGTAGCATGCTCTGCAGTCGTTTTGGGGCATTCAGAAGAGGCTTGCTGAATATAGCAATAAGGGGCTTGTGATCTGTCTCTGCGGTAATATTGTCACGCCCGTACAGGTAGTGGTGGAAGCGTTGGCATGCAAACACAATGCTGAGGCACTCCTTCTCTATCTGGGCATAGTTCTGCTCTGTTAGGGTGAGTGCCCTAGAGGCGAATGCCACAGGCTGGCTCTCCTGCATGAGGCAACAGCCAAGTCCATACTGGCTTGAGTCACTCTGAATCGTGACAGGTTTTGACACATTGTAGTAACGCAGTACAGGTGTCTGGGTGACCAGTTTTTTTATTTCCCTCACCGCTGCGTCATGTTTTGGGAGCCAATGCCAGATGGCGTCCTTGTCCATGAGCCTCCTTAGTGGCTCACACACTTCAGAGAGCCGCGGTAGGAATTTGGCCAGGTAAGTGACGAATCCGACGAAGCGCTGCACTCCCTTCACGTCAGATGGGTGGGGCATTTCCAAGACAGCCTTCACTTTTTCAGGATCCGCCTTCAATCCGATGGAGGACAAGATGTGCCCATGAAAGCGGACCTCTGGCACTTTAAACTGAAGCTTTTTTATGCTTAGCCTTAGCTTGACCTGTCTGCATCTGTCCATCAGGGCCAGCAGCTTGGCGTCATGGTCACATTCTGCCTCCTCATCACTGTCCCCACAGCCCACTACGAGGATGTCATCTGCTATGGGTTCCACTGAGTCCCATCAACAGCTTGTGCTGTTTCCGCTGATACACCTCTGGAGCCACGGAGACACCAAACGGAAGCTTCAACCACCTCTTCCTGCCCCAGGGTGTCCAAAAGGTGGTCATGTAGCTGCTGGGCTCGTCGAGCTTGCACTGCAGGAAGGCATCTCTAGCGTCCACGAGCGTGAAGACTCTGGCCTTTGGGAGCTTGTAAAGAACATCCTCCAACGTGGGCATAATGTAATGTGAACGTCGCAGAGCCCGGTTGAGGTGTTTAGGATCAATGCATATCCGTAGCTTGTCTGGTTTCTTAATGATAACCATATTACTTATCCAGTCTGTAGGCTCAGTGACGGATATCATGTGGCCATCTGCTTCGTATTTGTCAAGCTGAGCCTTCGTAGCTGCTTTCATGGCCACTGGTACATTGCGGGGTGCACACTGGACAGGCTGGATTGCTGCGTCCAACTCAAAGTGGACTTCCCCGGGAACTGACTCAACCGGTGCGTTGAAGACATCATGGTTATCATTATAGTCCTCAAAGTGGCAGCCACTACCTCTTCGTCCTTTTCCAGAAGTCCCGTTGCTAGCGCATAGTCCTCCCATTCACCTCTAAACGTATCCCAGTTGGTGCTCCAATCCCCGCTGAGCTTCATACCGGCGGGAGGGGGGATGTTCGCTGCCATGTCTAACCGGTGCTAACAACACTGAAGCTAACTAGCAAACTCACTCTAGCTTAATCCAATTCCGGTGAAATTTTACTCAAATAAACAATTGTTTGGTAAACCAGAACAGGTTTCTCTAATTTGCGGAAAGCAGGGTTAGTGATCCCTCTTCTGACACCATGTTTGAATGTTAAATGACGAGACAGAGACATTCATGCGAGTAACCAGCCTTGTTCTGTACATCATGACACTTCCGGGTATCTCAAGCACCCCGGTATAAATACACGAGTTGCAGTAATGAACATTTACCAACAGATGGCATCACTGTGCCATCTTACACCCATAACACCTACTCTGCCTATCTTTACTATTTATTATTGCATTTCGCTCCAAAACTGCATTTGAGGGAAATTATATTATAGGCTCTCACAATTAATTTGAGGATGTCATCGAATAAATAATATACTTGGCAAATAAATTTATAAAAAATGTAAAGAAATTATGCAATCAAACTGTTTTTATGTAATCACAAATTTTTACTGAATGTGTATGCAAAAAAAAAACGACATTCATATTTTGCTACTTTCTGTCAAGTCCACTCATACAATTTGATGCATACGTTCGATTTATCGAACGTATGCACCACACAGAACGTACTGCAACTGCCTCTGCAACGCAATGCTGCAAGGCAAATGCAGCGTTCCATTGGAAATGAATGTACTTCTGGTGTCTCGAAACGCAATGACCAAGTCGGTGTGTTCGAAGCGTTAGGTTTGACATCACAGGTTGGGACGCTGAAAGGAATCAGGAGAGCGCCACGTTTTTGTTCTCTGTCCCATGCACCATCGCCTGTGAACATCAAGATTACATAGGGTTTCCACCTCTTCCGAATTCGCCAGATGAAGGCCGCCCCTATTCATTTTCAACAGGGGCAAGCGGAGCAATGGGAAGGTGTGAGCGATACAAAAAGTTCAGCTCTGCTCTACATTATGCAAATTGCATGCGGCCACCGCAGCTGTTAACCATCAGGTGAGGAGCAGATGTTTGCTTGAAAATCTTCCCTTCATAAAACATAGTTCCGCCTGTCATTAGTTTTGGCCAAGCACAACCCAAAACATATGGAGGAAAGCCAATCATCGCTGTGTCTGGTTTTCCAATTCTATATGATTTTGCTTTGTAAGAATACAGACACAAATCATAAAGTCAATGGCATGGAGTAGGATTGCATAGGTTGTTGGCGCTGATGGTAGGTGAAGAGAGACTTGCACAACACATTTTTGTTCATGCTGCCTGCTAGCTATGAACATCAAGCAAACTAAACTTCAAAACTGCGATCAAAGCCACCAGTTGTGAATGTGTTGACTAAATTAAATTGTGAAATTTGCCCCCCAAAGGGTAGAAATCACCAGTAACACACATTATAACAGTGTACATTATACACTAAGCACGAATTTCCCATGTAATATGCTACCTGTTGGATTATGGTATTTTAACACGATTCTCATATATTATAGTTTATGGCTCTTTCATTAGACTGGTGTCATGACATTGATAATTAAAGCTCACTTTTTGTAAAATACATAGGCCTACATGGACATGAATGGGAACTTTGGGTAAAGGAAATTGTGGCTTTGACCTGCAAACATTGTTGTGCAAATATCTCTTTACCCACCATGAAATAAAATGTTATTGGTCACATACACATATTTACCTGATGTTATTGCGAGTGTAGCGGAATGCTTGTGTTCCTAGCTCCAACAGTGCAGTAGTATCTAACAATTCACAACAATACACACAAATCTAAAAGTAAAGAATAGAATTAAGAAATATATAAATATTAGAATGAGCAATGTCAGAGTGGCATTGACAAAAAACAGTAGAATAGAATACAGTATATACATAATAAATGAGTAACGCAGTATGTAAATATGATTAAAGTGACCAGTGATTCCATGTCTATGTACATAGGGCGGCAGCTTCTAAGGTGCAGGGTTGATTAACCGGGTGGTAGCCGTCTGGTAGCCAACATCTCTGCAATCCTCCTCCATGCCATTGACCTTCTGATCTTGTCTCTGTATTCTAAAATCATTCTCAAACAAACTAGGTAGAATTACAACACTCCCCACTCCAAATTATTTTCTTTTTGGACATTTTTAATGAGCATACAAATTGCCAGCTCCTTATTTTCATGTACAGTACTGTACCTAGAATACAAGGGTTGGATTTGCACTAAACAATTTGTCAGAAAAATAATGTAGATCATTACATTTACATTTAAGTCATTTAGCAGACGCTCTTATCCAGAGCGACTTACAAATTGGTGCATTCACCTTATGATATCCAGTGGAACAACCACTTTACAATAGTGCATCTAACTCTTTTAAGAGGGGGGGGGGGTTAGAAGGATTACTTTATCCTATCCTAGGTATTCCTTAAAGAGGTGGGGTTTCAGGTGTCTCCGGAAGGTGGTGATTGACTCCGCTGACCTGGCGTCGTGAGGGAGTTTGTTCCACCATTGGGGTGCCAGAGCAGCGAACAGTTTTGACTGGGCTGAGCGGGAACTGTACTTCCTCAGAGGTAGGGAGGCGAGCAGGCCAGAGGTGGATGAACGCAGTGCCCTTGTTTGGGTGTAGGGCCTGATCAGAGCCTGAAGGTACGGAGGTGCCGTTCCCCTCACAGCTCCGTAGGCAAGCACCATGGTCTTGTAGCGGATGCGAGCTTCAACTGGAAGCCAGTGGAGAGAGCGGAGGAGCGGGGTGACGTGAGAGAACTTGGGAAAGTTGAACACCAGACGGGCTGCGGCGTTCTGGATGAGTTGTAGGGGTTTAATGGCACAGGCAGGGAGCCCAGCCAACAGCGAGTTGCAGTAATCCAGACGGGAGATGACAAGTGCCTGGATTAGGACCTGCGCCGCTTCCTGCGTGAGGCAGGGTCGTACTCTGCGAATGTTGTAGAGCATGAACCTACAGGAACGGGTCACCGCCTTGATGTTAGTTGAGAACGACAGGGTGTTGTCCAGGATCACGCCAAGGTTCTTAGCACTCTGGGAGGAGGACACAATGGAGTTGTCATGGTGGGTTTGTGCCCATAGGCAATGTTGTTGCCTGTGATGTCTGGTGAGGACCTGCCTTACAACAGGCCTACAAGCCCTCAGTCCAGCCTCTCTCAGCCTATTGCGGACAGTCTGAGCACTGATGGAGGGATTGTGCTTTCCTGGTGTAACTCGGGCAGTTGTTGTTGCCATCATGTACCTGTCCCGCAGGTGTAGATCATCTGGCTTATGGTTAGCCTCATATACATTATCTACTGGTATCATTTAAAATTGAGAACATATAGTTACTGTAGCTCATCAAAATGCAAAAGATGTGTGAGTTAAGCTATTTTCTGCTTCAGATGTACAATGACAAAGGGCACATTGATTGCACATGCCAATTAGGCCAATAATGTCCTCATACTGTATGCCATCACACTGGCATGCATTGGTGATGCATGCTATTATTATAAGCTGAGTGACAATTAAATCTGAGTGACAATTAAATCTGAGTGACAGAGTGATAATCAAATAAAACCGATTGGAGAGGTCACAACTGGACAAAAAGGTAATGTTCATTTGAGAAAGCAACACAGAAACATACAAATTAGAGACGAATCGACTTCACACCTTTTTATTGCAGAATTGTGATCTGTGACCAATGAACATTGACACTAGTTCATCTTAAATAATGTTAAGTTAACAATTAAAAGAAGTTTAAACACTTCAATGAATCAACATTGAATGAATCAAAATGTACAAATAATCTAGCTTGTTTGTAAATGTTAGACATTTTAGTAAATTGGCTATTATTACTAAAGCATCATTTTCATACCAGAGGTGACCAACCTTGCTCCACTTGCAGAGCAAGATGGCGCTGATAGAGATGGCAGCTTCGCTTCTAGTCCTTAGGAAACTGTGCAATATTAAATGTTTTTCATGTATTATTTATTACATTGTTAGCCCAGAAAACCTTAAGTGTTTTTACATACAACCGGGAAGAACTATTGGATATCAGAGAGATGTCAACTTACCAGCACAACCAGCACAACGACCAGGAATACGACTTTCCCAAAGCGGATCCTTTGTCTGCACCTCCCAGGGCATTTGAACTGATTCCAGAGGCTGACCCAAAACAACGCCACCGGAGGAGAGGGTGCCGGAGCGGTCTTCTTCTCAACCTCAGGGGGCTGAAAGAATTTGGCTTGTCACTGAAAACCCTCACTAACTTTTACAGGTTCACAATTGAAAGCATCCTGTCGGGCTGTATCACCGCCTGGTACAGCAACTGCACCGCCCACAACGGCAAGGCTCTCCAGAGGGTGGTGCGGTCTGCACAACGCATCACCGGGGGCAAACTACTTTCCCTCTAGGACACCTACAACACCCGATGTCACAGGAAGTCAAAAAAGATCTTCAAGGACAATAACCACCCGAGCCACTGCCTGTTCACCCCGCTTCCATCCAGAAGGCGAGGTCAGTACAGGTGCATCAAAGCTGGGACAGAGAGATTGAAAAACAGCTTCTATCTCAAGGCCATCAGATTGTTAAACAGCCACCACTAGTACAGAGAGGCGCCTGCCTAACTACAGACTTGATATCACTGGCCACTTTAATAAATGGAACGGTCACTTTAATAATGCCACTTTAAGAATGTTTACATATCTCACATTACTCATCTCATATGTATATAATGTATACTGTATCCTTTACTATATATTATTTACTATCTATTACATCTTAGCCGCTCTGTCACTGCTCATTCATATAAACTCAGCAACAAAAAAAAACGTCGCTTTTTTACAGGACCAAAGATAATTCGTAAAAATCCAAATAACTTCACAGATCTTCATTGTAAAGGGTTTAAACACTGTTTCCCATGCTTGCTTAATGAACCATAAACAATTAATGAACATGCACTTGTGGAACGGTCGTTAAGACACTAACAGCTTATAGGTGTAGGCAATTAAGGTCAGTTATGAAAACTTAGGACACTAAAGAGGACTTTCCACTGACTCTGAAAAACACCAAAAGAAAGATGCCCAGGGTCCCTGCTCATCTGTGTGAATGTGCCTTAGGTATGCTGCAAGGAGGCATGAGGACTGCAGATGTGGCCAGGGCAAAACATTGCAATGTCCGTACTGTGAGAAGCCGAAGACAGCGCTACAGGACGGGCAGCTAATCGTCCTCGCAGTGGCAGTCCACATGTAACAACACCTGCACAGGATCGGTACATCCGAACATCACACCTGCGGGACAGGTACATGATGGCAACAACAACTGCCCGAGTTACACCAGGAAAGCACAATCCCTCCATCAGTGCTCAGACTGTCCGCAATAGGCTGAGAGAGGCTGGACTGAGGGCTTGTAGGCCTGTTGTAAGGCAGGTCCTCACCAGACATCACAGGCAACAACATTGCCTATGGGCACAAACCCACCGTCGCTGGACCAGACAGGACTGGCAAAAAGTGCTCTTCACTGACGAGTCGTGGTTTTGTCTCACCAGGGGTGATGGTCGGATTCGCGTTTATCGTCGAAGGAATGAGCGTTACACCGAGGCCTGTACTCTGGTGCGGGATCGATATGGAGGTGGAGGGTCCGTCATGGTCTGGGGCAGTGTGTCACAGCATCATTGGACTGAGCTTGTTGTCATTGCAGGCAATCTCAACGCTGTGCGTTACAGGGAAGACATCCTCCTCCCTCATGTGGTACCCTTCCTGCAGGCTCATCCTGACATGACCCTCCAGTATGACAATGCCATCAGCCATACTGCTCGTTCTGTGCGTGATTTCCTGCAAGACAGAAATGTCAGTGTCCTGCCATGGCCAGCGAAGAGCCCGGCTCTCAATCCCATTGAGCACGTCTGGGACCTGTTGTATCGGAGGGTGAGGGCTAGGTCCATTCCCCCAGAAATGTCTGGGGGTGCCTTGGTGGAAGAGTGCGGTAACATCTCACAGCAAGAACTGTCAAATCTGGTGCAGTTGATGAAGAGGAGATGCACTGCAGTACTTAATGCAGCTGGTGGCCACACCAGATACTGACTGTTAGTTTTGATTTTGACCACCCCTTTGTTCAGGAACACATTATTCAATTTCTGTTGGTCACATGTCTGTGGAACTTGTTCAGTTTATGTCTCAGTTGTTGACTCTTGTTATGTTCATACA
>NW_027256439.1:0-9537 GCF_045679555.1 Salvelinus alpinus
GTGAGGAGGCAGGGTTAGGGTTAGTAACCAGGGCAGTGAGGAGGCAGGGTTAGGGTTAGTAACCAGGGCAGTGAGGAGGCAGGGTTAGTAACCAGGGCAGTGAGGAGGCAGGGTTAGGGTTAGTAATCAGGGCAGTGAGGAGGCAGGGTTAGGGTTAGTAACCAGGGCAGTGAGGAGGCAGGGTTAGGGTTAGTAACCAGGGCAGTGAGGAGGCAGGGTTAGGGTTAGTAATCAGGGCAGTGAGGACGCAGGGTTAGGGTTAGTAATCAGGGCAGTGAGGAGGCAGGGTTAGGGTTAGTAACCAGGGCAGTGAGGAGGCAGGGTTAGGGTTAGTAACCAGGGCAGTGAGGAGGCAGGGTTAGGGTTAGTAATCAGGGCAGTGAGGACGCAGGGTTAGGATTAGTAACCAGGGCAGTGAGGAGGCAGGGTTAGGGTTAGTAACCAAGGGCAGTGAGGAGGCAGGGTTAGGGTTAGTAACCAAGGGCAGTGAGGAGGCAGGGTTAGGGTTAGTAACCAGGGCAGTGAGGAGGCAGGGTTAGGGTTAGTAACCAGGGCAGTGAGGACACAGGGTTAGGGTTAGTAACCAGGGCAGTGAGGACACAGGGTTAGGGTTAGTAACCAGGGCAGTGAGGAGGCAGGGTTAGGGTTAGTAACCAGGGCAGTGAGGAGGCAGGGTTAGGGTTAGTAACCAGGGCAGTGAGGAGGCAGGGTTAGGGTTAGTAACCAAGGGCAGTGAGGAGGCAGGGTTAGGGTTAGTAATCAGGGCAGTGAGGACGCAGGGTTAGGGTTAGTAACCAGGGCAGTGAGGAGGCAGGGTTAGGGTTAGTAACCAGGGCAGTGAGGAGGCAGGGTTAGTAACCAGGGCAGTGAGGAGGCAGGGTTAGGGTTAGTAACCAGGGCAGTGAGGAGGCAGGGTTAGGGTTAGTAACCAGGGCAGTGAGGAGGCAGGGTTAGTAACCAGGGCAGTGAGGAGGCAGGGTTAGGGTTAGTAACCAGGGCAGTGAGGAGGCAGGGTTAGGGTTAGTAATCAGGGCAGTGAGGAGGCAGGGTTAGGGTTAGTAACCAGGGCAGTGAGGAGGCAGGGTTAGGGTTAGTAACCAGGGCAGTGAGGAGGCAGGGTTAGGGTTAGTAACCAGGGCAGTGAGGAGGCAGGGTTAGTAACCAGGGCAGTGAGGAGGCAGGGTTAGTAACCAGGGCAGTGAGGAGGCAGGGTTAGTAACCAGGGCAGTGAGGAGGCAGGGTTAGTAACCAGGGCAGTGAGGAGGCAGGGTTAGTAACCAGGGCAGTGAGGACGCAGGGTTAGGGTTAGTAACCAGGGCAGTGAGGACGGCAGGGTTAGGGTTAGTAACCAGGGCAGTGAGGACGCAGGGTTAGGGTTAGTAACCAGGGCAGTGAGGACGCAGGGTTAGGGTTAGTAACCAGGGCAGTGAGGACGCAGGGTTAGGGTTAGTAACCAGGGCAGTGAGGACGCAGGGTTAGGGTTAGTAACCAGGGCAGTGAGGACGCAGGGTTAGGGTTAGTAACCAGGGCAGTGAGGACGCAGGGTTAGTAACCAGGGCAGTGAGGAGGCAGGGTTAGTAACCAGGGCAGTGAGGAGGCAGGGTTAGGGTTAGTAACCAGGGCAGTGAGGAGGCAGGGTTAGGGTTAGTATCCAGGGCAGTGAGGAGGCAGGGTTAGGGTTAGTAACCAGGGCAGTGAGGAGGCAGGGTTAGGGTTAGTAACCAGGGCAGTGAGGACGCAGGGTTAGGGTTAGTAACCAGGGCAGTGAGGAGGCAGGGTTAGGGTTAGTAACCAGGGCAGTGAGGAGGCAGGGTTAGGGTTAGTAACCAGGGCAGTGAGGAGGCAGGGTTAGGGTTAGTAACCAGGGCAGTGAGGACGCAGGGTTAGGGTTAGTAACCAGGGCAGTGAGGACGCAGGGTTAGTAACCAGGGCAGTGAGGAGGCAGGGTTAGTAACCAGGGCAGTGAGGAGGCAGGGTTAGGGTTAGTAACCAGGGCAGTGAGGAGGCAGGGTTAGGGTTAGTATCCAGGGCAGTGAGGAGGCAGGGTTAGGGTTAGTAACCAGGGCAGTGAGGAGGCAGGGTTAGGGTTAGTAACCAGGGCAGTGAGGACGCAGGGTTAGGGTTAGTAACCAGGGCAGTGAGGAGGCAGGGTTAGGGTTAGTAACCAGGGCAGTGAGGAGGCAGGGTTAGGGTTAGTAACCAGGGCAGTGAGGAGGCAGGGTTAGGGTTAGTAACCAGGGCAGTGAGGAGGCAGGGGGGTCTGGGTCGCCACAGCAGGGAGCAGCTCTGACTGCACACTCTCACCCAAGAGGCCTCTGAGGATTTGAAAGTTGTACTTTTAGAATTTAACATAATTTTGAATAAATATAAAGTAGATATCTTAAAGGCCCCGTTCAGTCAAAATTAAGTTTTCCTGTGTTTATCATATATTTATATCGTACAACAGCTGATGAAACTAACACAAAAAGAGTGGATTTTTTTATCAGTGTTATTTCCTGGTTGAAAATACAATCTACACAGAACATTCTAATCAGCAGGTTTGCATGGAGAGTTTCCGCTTTCCATGATGACCTCACCATACCGTAAATTGGTTAATAGACCAATACAAAAGATAGTTCCAAACCTCTCTGCCAATAACAGCTAGTGTTCACTTTTCCCCTCCCAACTCCCAGACAGAATCTGATGTGGAAGCAAATGCCTAGTAGAACTCTACTATATTGATTTGACCTAGTCTGTGTTTTCACATCAGTGCAGATGAAGAAGATGAGGAGAGAACATAGAGATAGATAGAGGACTCATTATGGATATAATCCATTTGACCATGAATAGTGCCATTGAGTGCTTTCACCATTTTAAGTAGTTGACTGGGTGGGGATTGTTATAAGTTGGGAGCAATCAGCTGATGAAGAAGAGAATGTACAACTTTTAAAATGGAGAAAGCCTCAATGTCGATGCCCATGCTGTCACTGACATAATTATTGTATGTGAATAATTTGTCAAATGTTATTATGGTCTGTAGTGTCTTATAAGCCCATGGGGGGCTGGGGGCTGGGCACCGGCAGGTGTATGATACTTAAATACATAATATCAATCACAAATAAATGCACAGATACAAAGATGAGTTCTCTATCTCTGAGAGAGAAGGAAGCCATTTTGTAAAATGGCCGGTAGGAAGCAATGTATTACGTATGGCTTCTGTCAGACATTAGTTCTGCTTACATGTTTCCAGGTTCAAACACTTTGTGCTCCTCTAGCATTTCCATCTACATTTGTATTTAAGAATGAAGAAACTACAGTCAACATTTTGTATTTAAGAATGAAGAAATTACAGTCAACATTTGTCACTAGACCTTTCGTTCATGTAAACACTGAAGAACTGTTGACTGAAGTGTCGGTTAGAGTTGATTATTTTTCAAATACAAGATGTGCAAAACTTGATGTAAATGTTGAAAGAGCGTACACTGATTGGAACTGTTAAACTCTACATCAGAACTAGGCTACTACACTTTTTGGATCTTCTGAGATCCCTTACATTTTACCAGCGTTGGAATTTCTTCATGTTCAGTGTTTTTCTCCATATACCTGGAAATACACTCTAAATTTCTTTCAAGTACATTTTCTATTAGCCATGGATGAATGGTCACTAACTCCTTTCTCAACGTCACAATCCTGGATACTTAGGAAATTGTTGTAAATAGATGGGATATACTGTTCAATGCACCTTTCCGTATTTTACACCCACATATTTGATCTGTTTTTAAATCAGTATCAAACTATCTCTGTGGGACTATTAGATGGAACATAATACAATGGTTTGTTGTGGGAGTTACATGTTATATCAGAAGATCCAAAGAGAAATAGCCCAAAATGTCAACAGCATGTATGAGGGAATTTTCTTAATCTAGAATGTGGTTATATTAATTCACAAAAACATTCTCATGAAAATAGCAATGCATTAGATCCTAACTGAAAATATGTCACATGAAAGATCACATGAAAAACATGGTTTTATTTATTTTATTTCACCCTTTATTTATTCAGCTAAACCTCATTGATATTGGAGAAAAAAAAATCAAGGGAACTCTAGCCTAGAGGTAACATAAGCAAGCGTATAAAATACAATAAGATACAATAAAATACAATAAAATAAAATACAATAAAATACAACCACAAAGCAAAAAGAAAGACAATGATTTTACAGGACACTGCAGCATATTATAGCAATCTGTAGAATATCCTTCAGTGATTACAGATACTGTTGCACCAAACATGTATTTATTTAATTTCGATCTGGGCAGTTATTGAACACATCAGCACAAAAGAGCATCCTTTAAACAAGTTGACAATTTAAATGGTTGTAACATTTCATTTTTGTCTCTTTTTTTTTTACCATAATTTGAATTAATCTAATGTGTTTGTGATGGACAAAATTGTCATGTTAAAAGGCTTCAAATCTCATCCTTTTTTTTCTTCAATTTATAGCCTTGTATTCCTTCAATTATCCCAATAGTGTGAAATTGGCTTTTTGACCATTTTTAAAAGCACAATTAACATGCATAAACAGGTATGACAACCTATATTCAGGCATAGCTTACAACACATACTGTAGTTACAAAACAATCTATCAAAACAGTATGGCAAATATGTAAATTTTCCCATGTCATTCTGATAAGAAAAGCACATGTTTTCATGTGATCTTATGTGTTTTCATGTGATAACATGAAACTACACATGTAAAGTCTTCCCCCCCCCAAAAAAACGTGAAATCATGTTTTTTTTCTGTAAACCAAACCTACTCTTTAATAATTGTTAATTTACAGTGTTTGAAGAGCATTCAGATTGTTTTGTTTAATTCAGGGTGATTTATCCTATCACTCCTGCTCAAATTCCATCAGGTCTATATACTGTTTTTTAATACTGTGACTCTCTTGACTGATGTTCAATGCTATCTGATGTATCACTACTTACTGGTAGTGTATGTGTCTATTTAGAAACAAATATGTGAACGAATACTGGGATGACATTTCTGGCATGCTGCTGAGCAATGTAGATTTTTTTTCAAATGTTAAATAAATAAAGTTTTAAACTTCTATCATGTATGGAAACATCTTTCTTTTCAGAAATCTTGGCCTATATTTGTGTAGTACAAACTACTTTTAGTAGACCTTTTTAAGTATTATTTAGTATTGTTAAATGCTAAAATGAGGTGAAACTTCACTGAATATGCTTATTAGTGGTAGGCCTAAAACAGACGTAGTACAACACTTGGCCCGAGTTAACCATTTGAATGATGTTATTTCAAGATCAGTTTTTCCACTCTAATAATACATGATTTTTATAAAAATGTATTCCCCACGGTATGCTTGGTATATAAACATAGACATTTAATATAGTCAATATATTAAACATAAATGCAAAGGAATAGGCAATTGAACATTTAAAAATGTCAGATATCCATAAAAAATTCGCGCAAAATGGCAGTTTATAGACAGCGTTCAAAATGGTAATTTCTTGTTTTAAGAATAGAAATGGTTGAAAAAAATGAGAAGGTTACACACACAAAAAAAACATTGTTCAATAAGATACATTAACATTTTCATAAAACTTTAAGCTTCACGTTTGACAGGGATGAAGAGACAAGTTTGAATTCATTCATGATTATAATACCATTTCGAACCGATACTGATTTTTAAATTGTCTCATTCATGAATTCTGTCATACAGACAGGGACTACTTTTTCTCAACGCTTAAATGGCGGACCGTTGTAACAGTTCCCCACCACAAGATGACGCATGTGAGCTCAGTAGCCCTAGGATGTAGCCTACACTCTCACCCATATGTTAGACACTACTTGATTGTGGGATCCTTCTTGATTAATAAAATAAATATACAAAACTTTACCAATTAAATCGAAAGATTAAAGTTTTAATATTCTACTAAATGTACCAGACAGTGAGCGCGCACAGGCGCCCGGAGAGAGGGAGTGAAAATCAGCGTGAAGCAATAAAAATAAAGTCATATTCAAGTCACCAGGCCTTTTTGTAATGTAGGCTACCTAAAACATGATAACTGAACAATGTATCAGTCAACCGCGGACTAAAGGTAACAGGCCACGCCGCCCAATAACCCATGACAAACATGTAAACAATGCAGTGTGCTTGACACCAGCACAAAAAGCGAACATTATAGAAGAGGTTGTATTTTATCGAGACCTAATTGAACATGCGAAATAATCTTAAAAACAAACGAAGAAAATCAGTCAATGTATGGACTAAATGAAAAATGGTCTATCGGACTAAAAATAGCCTGCCAAGAAATCATGAGGTATGCATGCTTCTGTGAATGCCCATGGTAAGCCGTTAGGAGGCGCTATTCTCTCCAATAGGGCCTACTAAAGCTGAGGGCCTCTAGACTCTAGAGAAGCATGCGCCAACAAGCGCTGGTCCAAGACCAGTTGAGCTGATGAAGTCAACGTGTAATGAGATTGGGACAGCAGATCCCAAATAAATTGATAGACCAGGAGGCTACACAGGCAAAATCTGGCTGGATGAGGGCAATGTGCCTGATCAAATTCCTAGCTGTGTGAAGTGATTTTTCTGAGGTAGTATATATTTTCATTTGTGGAGGGTTCACACGCCAAAATATCTGCCATTTTATTTATTTAGGCAAACTGTTTGTTTTTGCTCTTGTTGCCTCTGAGTAAAATAGCATAACATATATTTGAAAATGTATGTGTTAATTTAGGTTAACGTATGAGTTTTCAGTGCACCAGTTGTCATTTTTGAAATGCAGGTGCTCCATATACTGGGGAGGGGAAGGAGAGGTGTGGGGGTCGTTATAAGCCTAAAATATGTGCTTGTTGGGGGAGTGGGATTAGGATGAAATCAAATGTATTTACAAAGTCCAAAAATATTTGTCAAAGTTCTTTACGATAAAACCCAATTTATAGTTTGTCAATATGTAACACAGTAGCTACGCAAAATGGCTTCCCTGTGTGTATTTCAATTAGTGTTTGTTTGTATACTGCACTAAAGTTGTATTTATATTGGAGCATGCAGGACAAAGTAGGCTTATATGTGAATTAGACTTCAGAGCAGTCTGACTGCGGGTTGGAAGCCTTTTTACCCGATTCCCCCAGAGAATCTTTCATCCTTATCTGTGGACCTGCTAGCACTCTGATTGTGTACGACACGAGGGACCATTCAGGTACTGATATAAATTGCCTATGGGCCTTTGTGGGGAGAATTCTAAGGTGTCGGGAACTGGGACTTGCGTTCTGACCCGGATGTGTTTAAATTTAGCTTGAGATTTCACTTTCGAGGTCAAGTTTTAGGTCTCACTTAAAGGTATACTCAGATGATGAGATGAAGTTGCCACGAGCAGCACCGCAGATAGTGAGTTGATGACTTTGCTCTCGTACGGTCACACAGAGTATCTGCGCATGTGTATGGGGGTTCGCTTCACGATGCTACAACGTTGGTAGCTACGGGACCAAAACAGCCGCGAAGTGTAGCCTCACGCTTCAACACTCTTAGTTGTTGCGAAAATTGACCCACTGTGTATACGTCGTGCATGCAACATCATCTCAAAAAAAAGAAAACCAGCCCCGTCGCGGACCAGGATGTCTTGCTCCCAGACAGGCTAAACAACTTTTTTGCCCGCTTTGAGGACAATACAGTGCCACTGACACGGCCCCCTACCAAAACCTGCGGGCTCTCCTTCACTGCAGCCGAGGTGAGTAAAACATTTAAACGTGTTAACCCTCGCAAGGCTGCAGGCCCAGACGGCATTCCCAGCCGCGTCCTCAGAGCATGCGCAGACCAGCTGGCTGGTGTGTTTACGGACATATTCAATCAATCCTTATCCCAGTCTGCTGTTCCCACATGCTTCAAGAGGGCCACCATTGTTCCTGTTCCCAAGAAAGCTAAGGTAACTGAGCTAAACGACTACCGCCCCGTAGCACTCACTTCCGTCATCATGAAGTGCTTTGAGAGACTAGTCAAGGACCATATCACCTCCACCCTACCGGACACCCTAGACCCACTCCAATTTGCTTACCGACCCAATAGGTCCACAGACGACGCAATCGCAACCACACTGCACACTGCCCTAACCCATCTGGACAAGAGGAATACCCATGTGAGAATGCTGTTCATCGATTACAGCTCAGCATTTAACACCATAGTACCCTCCAAACTCGTCATCAAGCTCGAGACCCTGGGTCTCGACCCCGCCCTGTGCAACTGGGTCCTGGACTTCCTGACGGGCCGCCCCCAGGTGGTGAGGGTAGGTAACAACATCTCCACCCCGCTGATCCTCAACACTGGGGCCCCACAAGGGTGCGTTCTGAGCCCTCTCCTGTACTCCCTGTTCACCCACGACTGCGTGGCCATGCACGCCTCCAACTCAATCATCAAGTTTGCGGATGACACTACAGTGGTAGGCTTGATTACCAACAACGACGAGACGGCCTACAGGGAGGAGGTGAGGGCCCTCGGAGTGTGGTGTCAGGAAAATAACCTCACACTCAACGTCAACAAAACAAAGGAGATGATTGTGGACTTCAGGAAACAGCAGAGGGAGCACCCCCCTATCCACATCGACGGGTCAGTAGTGGAGAAGGTGGAAAGTTTTAAGTTCCTCGGTGTACACATCACGGACAAACTGAATTGGTCCACCCACACAGACAGCGTTGTGAAGAAGGCGCAGCAGCGCCTCTTCAACCTCAGGAGGCTGAAGAAATTCGGCTTGTCACCAAAAGCACTCACAAACTTCTACAGATGCACAATCGAGAGCATCCTGTCGGGCTGTATCACCGCCTGGTACGGCAACTGCTCCGCCCACAACCGTAAGGCTCTCCAGAGGGTAGTGAGGTCTGCAGAACGCATCACCAGGGGCAAACTACCTGCCCTCCAGGACACCTACACCACCCGATGTCACAGGAAGGCCATAAAGATCATCAAGGACAACAACCACCCAAGCCACTGCCTGTTCACCCCGCTATCATCCAGAAGGCGAGGTCAGTACAGGTGCATCAAAGCAGGGACCGAGAGACTGAAAAACAGCTTCTATCTCAAGGCCATCAGACTGTTAAACAGCCACCACTAACATTTAGCGGCCGCTGCCAACATACTGACTCAACTCCAGCCACTTTAAAAATGGGAATTGATGGAAATTATGTAAAAATGTACCACTAGCCACTTTAAACAATGCCACTTAATACAATGTTTACATACCCTACATTACCCATCTCATATGTATATACTGTACTCTATATCATCTACTGCATCTTGCCATCTTTATGTAATACATGTACCACTAGCCACTTTAAACTATGCCACTTTATGTTTACATACCCTACAGTACTCATCTCATATGTATATACCGTACTCTATACCATCGACTGCATCTGCCATGCCGTTCTGTACCACCACTCATTCATATATCTTTATGTACATATTCTTTATCCCTTTACACTTGTGTGTGTGTGTAAGGTAGTAGTTGTGGAATTGTTAGGTTAGATTACTGTTGGTTATT
>NW_027256440.1:0-9524 GCF_045679555.1 Salvelinus alpinus
GCGTGATCGGCTCTGCTTCTGTTATTTCTACACACAGTTCGTGACTAACCGCACACAGCCGAGTGGAATCAGGAAGAGGCACTTGTGTTGTAGACATTCTTCATCTTCCTTTTTCTTGCTCATAGTTTATATTCACTGAACACTAATGTTAATTGGGGGTAACACCAGCCTGGTCTCATAGACTAGACGTAAAATAGTAAATGTAAATTTGGGTTACTCAAATTAGTATGATATGTTATGTTTGGTATCGTAACATAAGACAGAAGGTTACTTAAGGCAAAAACGAAAGGAGATTGGTTGGTCATGGTGGATGGTTGGGCGTATAACGTGAATGTCTAGCAACCCAAAGGTTGCATATTCGAATCTCATCACAGACAACTTTAGCTAGTTAACAACTTTGCAACTACTTACACATTTTTAGCTACTTTGCAACTACTTAGCTGACCCTTCCCCTAATGATAACCTTAACCCTTTAACGTAACCCTAATCTTAATTCTAACCTTAAAGGGTAGTAATAATGACATCAATGTAACAACACAGTGTGGTCAAAGACTTAGTAACTTAGTTGTAGCCATGATCTGGTTACCTATACAAACATAGTTATGATTTTGGGTTATTACATATTTATTAACTTGTTTCTGGATATCTTCTTAACTACCCACAATTAACTATTTCTCAACGTCATATGGAGGATCTACTCAGTGCTACCTAGTTTGTATGCTAGCGCGGTAGCTAGCTCAAGCTCACTAACTTTACCCACATCTCATGCTGTTCACAGACTTTGTAGCTGTTTTATCTAGTGGGAACCCGTTAGCACGGCAGGCTCTGGTGTCATCTTGCCGTGGGCTCAAAACGAAAGAGAAAATCATACATGCTGGCTCTAATTGTGTAGTATCTTGTCTGTTCTCCTTTTTGTTTTGTCAACTTTTCGGCATGTTCTCTGTGAAGTAGGCTACGGGAGTTTTGTAACTTTTTCCACCTTAGCAGAATCTATCTGCTTTTGATTTTTCTCTCTATATAGCTATTGGATGTCCCTGACTCTCCCTCAGCCTGGTGAAGCGCCAACCTCCCCCTCGCTTTCCTAGCTAACTCAGCCTGCACTCTTTTCAAAGTTTTACCATCGAATGGGCCCGAGCCATCAATCTGTAAATCTCTGCTCTCTCTTCGCTTTTAATCTGCGATTATGTTTTAGTTGTGTTGTGTTAGTTGTGTTCAAGCTGGTCTACTGTAGTTGGGCTCTAGCTTGCCGACCATAACCGTGGTGGTTGGCTAGGCTGACTAGGCTAATAGCAAGTTGGCTAAATAGCTAACATTAGCTGACTGGCTAGCTTTCTGGCTAAGATAACTGCACGTAGCTAATATTCTTTGATAACTGGTTAGTATCAGGTATCAAGGTAAGACCCAAGTGCAGACTTTGTGAAGTAACAATGTTTATTGTAACCACAGGGGCAGGCAAGGAGTCGATAATCCAGAGTAGAGGCCAAGGTACAGGATGGCAGGCAGGCTCAGGGTCAGGTCAGGCAGAGGTCGGTAATCCAGAGGTGGAGCAAAGGTACAGGACGGCAGGTAGGCTCAGGGTCAGGGACAGGCAGAGTGGTCAGGCGGGCGGGTACAGGGTCAGGACAGACAAGGGTGAAAAACCAGGAGGACGAGAAAAAGAGAGACTGGGAAAAACAGGAGTTGACAGGAAAAACGCTGATAAGCTTGACAAACAAGACGAACTGGCAACAAACAGACAGAGAACACAGGTATAAATACACAGGGGATAATTGGGAAGATGGGTGACACGTGGAGGGGGGTGGAGACAAGCACAAGGACAGGTGAAACAGATCAGGGCGTGACAGTTAAATGGCATTATATATTTCCAAAACGTTGGTTTACTTTAATGTAGCTGCAAGCTAGGTGTTGAAAGCAACTGGGTGACTCATTCAGTGCTAATGTAACATTTGCAGGCTGGTAGGGCTAATGTTAGCAGGCTAGTAGGGCTAACATTAGCAGGCTAGTTGGCTAGTAACCTTGCAAGTTGATTCAGTGTAAACGTAACATTAGCACGCTGATAGGTCTAACGTTAGCAGGCAAGTTGGCTTGTAACCTTGCAAGTTGATTTGTCAAAGTAAATTATAAACTATTTGCTTGTAAATTGTCTGAAGATTTTATTGAAACCAGTAGTCATGAGTGCAAACTATTTGGTTTAATTTGAAGATATATATTTGAAGTTATTTCTGTTTACATTATAGGGAATAGGCCTGCTTGCCAGATCCTCCATATTACATCACACCCCAGAAAAACATTTTCCAACATGACTAAGGCATTTTTCGGAATTCTGATCGGTTTTATGAAATAACAGTTGTTGTTTTTTACAGTGAGGCGTAACTTGGCATTGGAACCTTTGATGTGTATACTAATGCAAATCCACATGTTACATGTGGTTACGTTTATGCTACCTACCCTTTAACCGTAACCGCAAGACTAGCTAACGTCAGCCACCTAGGTTAGCCACAATAAATTGGAATTTGTAACATATCATACAAAATTGATTATTGACATCCACAAATTAATACATACCATACGAAATGTAACATATCATACTTAATGGAGAGAGACAGATTTACCTTTACTATGTTACGTCTACCCATGACTCTAGTTAGGTACTGTAAACTCAGCAAAAAAAGAAACGTCCCTTTTTCAGGACCCTGTCTTTCAAAGAAAATTCGTAAAAATCCAAATAACTTCACAGATCTTCATTGTAAAGGGTTTAAACACTGTTTCCCATGCTTGTTCAAAGAACCATAAACAATTAATGAACATGCACCTGTGGAGCGGTCGTTAAGACACTAACAGCTTACAGACGGTAGGCAATGAAGGTCACAGTTATGAAAACTTAGGACACTAAAGAGGGCTTTCTACTGACTCTGAAAAACACCAAAAGAAAGATGCCCAGGGTCCCTGCTCATCTGCATGAACGTGCCTTAGGCATGCTGCAAGGAGGCATGAGGACTGCAGATGTGGCCAAGGCAATAAATTGCAATGTCCATACTGTGAGACGCCTAAGACAGCACTACAGGGATACAGGACGGACAGCTGATCATCCTCGCAGTGGCAGACCACGCGTAACAACACCTGCACAGGATTGGTACATCCAAACTTCACACCTGCGGGACAGGTACAGGATGGCAACAACAACTGCCGAGTTACACCAGGAACGCACAATCCCCCCGTCAGTGCTCAGACTGTCCGCAATAGGCTGAGAGAGGCTGGACTGAGGGTTTGTAGGCCTGTTGTAAGGCAGGTCCTCACCAGAAACAGTGTAGCCTATGGGCACAAACCCACCGCCGCTGGACCAGACAGGACTGGCAAAAAGTGCTCTTCACTGACGAGTCGCGGTTTTGTCTCACCAGGGGTGATGGTCTGATTTGCGTTTATCGTCGAAGGAATGAGCGTTACACCGAGGCCTGTACTCTGGAGCGGGATCGATTTGGAGGTGGAGGGTCCGTTATGGTCTGTCGCGGTGTGTCACAGCTTCATCGGACTGAGCTTGTTGTCATTGCAAACTATCTCAATGCTGTGCGTTACAGGGAAGAAATCCTCCTCCCTCATGTGGTACCCTTCCTGCAGACTCATCCTGACATGACCCTCCAGCATGACAATGCCACCAGCTATACTGCTCGTTCTGTGAGTGATTTCCTGCAAGACAGGAATGTCAGTGTTCTGCCATGGCCAGCGAAGAGCCCGGATCTCAATTCCATTGAGCACGTCTGGGACCTGTTGGGATCGGAGGGTGAGGGCTAGGGCCATTCCCCCCAGAAATGTCCGGGAACTTGCTGGTGCCTTGGTGGAAGAGTGTGGTAACATCTCACAGCAAGAACTGGCAAATCTGGTGCAGTCCATGAGGAGATTCACTGCAGTACTTAATGCAGCTGGTGGCCACACCAGATACTGACTGTTACTTTTGATTTTGACCCCCCCTTTGTTCAGGGACACATTATTCCATTTCTGTTAGTCACATGTCTGTGGAATTTGTTCAGTTTATGTCTCAGTTGTTGAATCTTGTTATGTTCATACAAATATTTACACATGTTAAGTTTGCAACACAGTTGACAGTGAGAGGACGTTTCTTTTTTTGCTGAGTTTATGTATATTTTTTCAATATATATATATATTTTTTTATTTAACCTTTATTTAACTAGGCAAGTCAGTTAAGAACAAATTCTTATTTACAATGACGGCCTACAATGACGGTAACACGTGTGCTAAACAAATACCTCAAGGATGCTTGAGGTGACCATAAGATGCTTTTCTTCCTCAATGTGTAAGTCAACGCGGAGTGTCGCTCATAAAATCATATACACCCATTATACTCGTGGTAACAGCAAGCTTCTTCCTGTCTGCTGCGCTGTTGGATGAACGGTTGACATCTGGAGTGTGACTGCAGCTAGTCACGGAGCAGAGCAGCGTCAGTCCTAATTTGAGGAGGCAGAGGGACCTCTCTCATGTGTTTAATGAGCAGGGCTTGGCGTGGAGGCCACAGGGGCCTGCTGCCCTCTGGGAGGGGATTCTGCCCTATGGAGTGTCAGGATCTCCACAGGCCGAGAGAGAGAGAGAAAGAGAGAGAGAGACAGCGAGAGAGAAAGAACGAGAGACAGAGAGTGAGCGAGAAAGAGTGCGCGAGAAAGAGAGACAGAGAGAGAACGAAAGAGAGAGAGAGACAGAGCGAGAGAAAGACAGGGTAATATGTATGCATATTTAAGTGTGCATTGGGCAGAGGATGTATTGGTTGTATTCTATTCACACAGTAGACTTCTCTCGGCTGTGTTCTGGCTTCTTCATTTCTGTGGTGTATTTTTGTGTCTCGTTTAAAATCACTGTCAGTATCTCTTTCTCTTCCTGCCTCTATGGGGCTGTGAACATCGGTGCCACATCTCACCCAGTTTTAAGGAGGTGCCACCATCTCTGTACTGTCTTTGGCAGTGACAACACAGGAGGATGATAACACACAGTCCGTCATGCCGTAGGCCCAGCTCTCTGTCTGTCTGTGTCGGACTAGCAGGCTGCTCCTGCCACATGGTGTGAGGTGCACACATGCATGGAATCATTCCTGTGTGTGTGTGACGTGTGTTTGTCTGTGTGTTTGTCTGTGTGTGTGTGTGTGTGTGTGTGTGTGTGTACATACAGTTTCTACAGACTGGCAGAGAGAGTGTGAGTGTAGTTTCAAATGCTCTTGAACAGATTTGGTCAAAAATGAAGAGAAAGTACATTTTCCATTTATTTTGTTTAGCACAATTGATTAAAATGGAACCCTGAGGGAGCAGGATTTAAACCTCTGAGTCTGTGTACAATGCCTTCTCCATTCCCATCTAGTAATCCACCTAGCTCCTACTCTGCTATTGTATTACACCAGTTCCACCAGTTCCAAGGTACACCAGTTCCAAGGTGGCTTAGCAGTTCAGACGTCTTTTTCTGTTCCGTATTGTTCGTGTCCTGTATATATATATATTTACACCTTTCTTCGCATATCTTTTATCTATTTTATTATCCAAGAACTCAACTACAAAAGCTTTCCTGCAAAAGCTTTCCTGCAACCCGCTTCACCAATTACAAAAGTATTACTTACCTCAATCTGAAAATCCATCGTGGAAGCTAGCCAGGGGCTAATTCAGAAGATAGCCTGAAAGCTTAACCAGAAGCTACTCCGATAGCTAGCCAGAAGCTAATCTGTAGCTGCCCCGAAATTAGCCGGTTTGCTGGCTAGCGTTGGTGTTTCAGCTGCCCACGTTTAGTGGTCATCAGCTATTCCTTTAGCTCGATAATCTACCGGCACTTTTGTGCAACGCGACTCGGACCGGAGCATTCCGGGACTCTTTTTTTTTTTTCTCTCAGTTTCCCCGGATTCCAGCCGCAGGCTCTGGACACTTGTACCTTGATTTCGCAGCTAGCTAGCTGCAAACCGTGTGACTATTGGCTTACGTCGACCCCGGAGCAAACTCTAATCATTCTGGAGCTAGCCAGCTGAGGAGTTCCATCACCACCCGGACCCGTTTCTTTTGTTGCTGCTGCAGATACGGAACCCCACCGGGCCTTCACGACTGACTGCCGCGACTGACTGCCGACGTTATCTGCCCGAGGGATTTATCCAACTGGCACCTCCGTCCCGACGTTACCTGAACGCTCATCTGAGGCCCGCTAATCGTTAGCTGTCTTATCGGCTGCTATTTGAACAAGTATATTGGACAACTATTATTATTATTATTATTTATTTATTTTATTTTTTCCTTGGGTCACTATATCTATTTTGCCAATTTGGATTGATCCCCTCTACCACACGGAACCCCACTACACGGAACCCCACTAACCTACCGACGGAAACGCACGAGGTATCTACAAACAGACCTCCATCCTATGCTGCTACCGATAGCCATATACCCGGCCAGCTGTCTGGATCGCCACGACCCCAACCAACCTCTACTCACTGGACCCTTATTGATCACTCGATTAGCATGCCTCTCCTTAATGTAAATATGCCTTGTCCATTGCTGTTCTGGTTAGTGTTTATTGGCTTATTTCACTGCAGAGACTCTAGCCCTGCTCTCTATACCATATCCAACCTCTCAGTTCCACCACCCACATATGCGATGACATCACCTGGTTTCAATGATGTTTCTAGAGACAATATCTCTCTCATCATCACTCAATACCTAGGTTTACCTCCACTGTATTCACATCCTACCATACCTTTGTCTGTACATTATTCCTTTAAACTATTTTATCGCCCCCAGAAACCTCCTTTTACTCTCTGCTCTAGTAGCTCTAGGCGACCAATTCTCATAGCTTTTAGCCGTACCCTTATCCTACTCCTCCTCTGTTCCTCTGGTGATGTAGAGGTGAATCCAGGCCCTGCAGTACCTGGCTCCACTCCTATTCCCCAGGCGCTCTCTTTTGATGACTTCTGTAACCGTAATAGCCTTGGCTTCATGCATGTTAACATTAGAAGCCTCCTCCCTAAGTTTGTTTTGTTCACTGCTTTAGCACACTCTGCCAACCCGGATGTTTTAGCCGTGTCTGAATCCTGGCTTAGAAAGACCACCAAAAATTCAGACATTTTCATCCCCAATTACAAGATTTTCAGACAAGATAGAACGGCCAAAGGGGGCGGTGTTGCAATCTACTGCAAAGACTGCCTGCAGAGTTCTGTTATACTATCCAGGTCTGTTCCCAAACAATTTGAACTTCTACTTTTAAAAATCCACCTCTCTAAAAACAAGTCTCTCACCGTTGCCGCCTGCTATAGACCACCCTCTGCCCCCAGCTGTGCTCTGGACACTATATGTGAACTGATTGCCCCCCATCTATCTTCAGAGCTCGTGCTGCTAGGCGACCTAAATTTGAACATGCTCAACACCCCAGCCACCCTACAATCTAAGCTTGATGCCCTCAATCTCACACAAATTATAAATGAACCTACCAGGTACCACCCCAATTCCGTAAACACGGGTACCCTCATAGATATCATCCTAACAAACTTGCCCTCCAAATACACCTCTGCTGTTTTCAACCAAGATCTCAGCGATCACTGCCTCATTGCCTGCATCCGTAATGGGTCAGCGGTCAAACGACCTCCACTCATCACTGTCAAACGCTCCCTGAAACACTTCAGCGAGCAGGCCTTTCTAATCGACCTGGCCGGGGTATCCTGGAAGGATATTGATCTCATCCCGTCAGTAGAGGATGCCTGGTCATTTTTTAAAAATGCCTTCCTCACCATCTTGAATAAGCATGCCCCATTCAAGAAATTTAGAACCAGGAACAGATATAGCCCTTGGTTCTCTCCTGACCTGACTGCCCTTAACCAACAGAAAAACATCCTATGGCGTTCTGCATTAGCATCGAACAGCCCCCGTGATATGCAACTTTTCAGGGAAGCCAGAAACCAATATACACAGGCAGTTAGAACAGCCAAGGCTAGCTATTTCAAGCAGAAATTTGCTTCCTGCAACACAAATTCAAAAAAGTTCTGGGACACCGTAAAGTCCATGGAGAATAAGAACACCTCCTCCCAGCTTCCAACCGCTCTGAAGATAGGAAACACTGTCACCACCGACAAATCCACTATAATCGAGAATTTCAATAAGCATTTTTCTACGGCTGGCCATGCTTTCCACCTGGCTACCCCCACCCCGGACAACAGCACTGCCCTCCCCTCTGCTACTCGCCCAAGCCTTCCCCATTTCTCTTTCTCCCAAATACAGTCAGCTGATGTTCTAAATGAGCTGCAAAATCTGGACCCTTACAAATCAGCCGGGCTAGATAATCTGGACCCTTTCTTTCTAAAACTATCTGCTGAAATTGTTGCCACCCCTATTACTAGCCTCTTCAACCTCTCTTTCGTGTCGTCTGAGATCCCCAAAGATTGGAAAGCAGCTGCGGTTATCCCCCTCTTCAAAGGGGGGGACACCCTTGACCCTAACTGCTACAGACCTATATCTATCCTACCCTGCCTTTCTAAGGTCTTCGAAAGCCAAGTCAACAAACAGATTACCGACCATTTCGAATCCCACCACACCTTCTCCGCAATGCAATCTGGTTTCAGAGCTGGTCATGGGTGCACCTCAGCCACGCTCAAGGTCATAAACGATATCGTAACCGCCATCGATAGGAAACAATACTGTGCAGCCGTATTCATTGACCTGGCCAAGGCCTTTGACTCTGTCAATCACCACATCCTCATTGGCAGACTCGACAGCCTTGGTTTCTCTAATGATTGCCTCGCCTGGTTCACCAACTACTTCTCTGATCGAGTTCAGTGTGTCAAATCGGAGGGTCTGTTGTCCGGGCCTCTGGCAGTCTCTATGGGGGTGCCACAGGGTTCAATTCTTGGACCGACTCTCTTCTCTGTTTACATCAATGATGTCGCTCTTGCTGCTGGTGATTCTCTGATCCACCTCTACGCAGACGACACTATTCTGTATACTTCTGGCCCTTCTTTTGACACTGTGTTAACAACCCTCCAGGCGAGCTTCAATGCCATACAACTCTCCTTCCGTGGCCTCCAACTGCTCTTAAATACAAGTAAAACCAAATGCATGCTCTTCAACCGATCGCTGCCTGCTCCTGCCCGCCTGTCCAACATCACTACTTTGGACGGCTCTGACTTAGAATATGTGGACACCTACAAATACCTAGGTGTCTGGTTAGACTGTAAACTCTCCTTCCAGACTCACATCAAACATCTCCAATCCAAAGTCAAATCTAGAATTGGCTTCCTATTCCGCAACAAAGCATCCTTTACTCATGCTGCCAAACATACCCTTGTAAAACTGACCATCCTACCAATCCTCGACTTCGGTGATGTCATTTACAAAATAGCCTCCAAAACCCTACTCAATAAATTGGATGCAGTCTATCACAGTGCCATCCGTTTTGTCACCAAAGCCCCATATACTACCCACCACTGCGACCTGTACACTCTCGTTGGCTGGCCCTCGCTTCATACTCGTCGCCAAACCCACTGGTTCCAGGTCATCTACAAG
>NW_027256441.1:0-9445 GCF_045679555.1 Salvelinus alpinus
TTTCTTTTGATTTTTTTTCGATGTACTTTACTCTAAAAAAACATTTAAATTTCAATATTTGTAGGAGCTCATCTTTTCAGCTGCTGCTGCTTAATTTGGAACTCCGGAACTCATTTTTCATTTTTCTCATTTTTAATATGTAGTACAGGATTCCACCATGGAGGTATTAAAACCTGGATCACTCCCCCGTTCCGCTAGCGGAACTCCTCCCACATTCCACTGAAAAGGCAGAGTGCGAAATTCAAAAAAATGTTTTTTAGAAATATTTAACTTTCACACATTAACAAGTCCAATACAGCATATGAAAGGTACACATCTTGTGAATCAAGCCAACATGTCAGATTTTTAAAATGTTTTACAGGGAAGACAAAATATGTAAATCTATTAGCTAACCACGTTAGCAAAAGACACCACTTTCTAACACCATCAGTTTTTTACTCCATCACCAGCTATCACTAATTCGACCAAATAATGATATATATAGCCACTAACCAAGAAACAACTTCATAAGATGACAGTCTGATAACATATTTATGGTATAGCATATGTTTTTTTTGAAAAATGTGCATATTTATGGTATAAATCATAAATTACATTTCAGCTACAATCAGAAATTGCACCGAAAGCAGCCATAACATTTACAGACACCAACGTCAAATACCTAATTACTCCTCATAAAACATTTCTGAGAAATACATACTGTGCAGCAATTGAAAAAACAGGATTCTTGTGATTCCAGACAATATTTCCGATTTATTAAATGTTTTACAGCGAAAACAAAATGTAGCGCTATATTAGCATAGCCACGCCAGCCAGACACACTTGGGCGCGCACGACCAGTTGACATGCACGACAGATATATGAAATAACATTATAAATTGGGTCTTACTTTTGCTGATCTTTCATCAGAATGTTGATCAAGGTGTCCTTAGTCCAGATGAGTCGTTCTTTCCATTCAGAATGGCAACTTTCCCTCTTCATTTAGCATGGGTACTAGTCGAGTGGCACGGATCTCTCCAAAGTAAACAAAGTCACAGAACGGAACACGGCAAAACTCCCGAAAAAATTCAAATAATCTGATTAAACTATATTGAAAAAACATACATTACGATGATATGGTCTCATTTATCAAATCAAATCCGAGCCGGAGATAGTTGACGTCCGAAACGGCAGCAAAACAAAACACAATCTCTCTTCCAAGTCACGCGCTTCAGACTTCCGGAAATGGACGGTCACGTCAAAGAAATAGGTCTTATTTCACGTCAGAACAAGATAAACACAAAATTTCTCCTCTGACGTCCTCTTGACACCCAGAGGAAGGCGTATGAGGTGTGTTTCGGGTCATACGTGGCATGACCATGTATAGGCAGAGCGTTGAAGCGAGCATAGACATCTTGCATTCTACTTCCTGGTCAGGGAAAGTGCTGCCAAATGACTTCTGTTCCACTCAGAGAAAAAATTCAAACGTTTTTAGAAACTAGAGGTTGTTTTCTATCCAATAGTAATAATAATATGCATATTGTACTAGCAAGAATTGAGTACGAGGCCATTTAAATTGCATACGATTTTTCCCCGAAGTGAAAACAGCACCCCCTGGTCCTCATCAGGTTATTAATATGTAGTATAGGATTCCACCATGGAGGTATTAATATGTAGTATAGGATTCCACCATGGAGGTATTAATATGTAGTACAGGATTCCACCATGGAGGTATTAATATGTAGTATAGGATTCCACCATGGAGGTATTAATATGTAGTATAGGATTCCACCATGGAGGTATTAATATGTAGTATAGGATTCCACCATGGAGGTATTAATATGTAGTATAGGATTCCACCATGGAGGTATTAATATGTAGTATAGGATTCCACCATGGAGGTATTAATATGTAGTATAGGATTCCACCATGGAGGTATTAATATGTAGTACAGGATTCCACCATGGAGGTAATAATATGTAGTATAGGATTCCACCATGGAGGTATTAATATGTAGTATAGGATTCCACCATGGAGGTATTAATATGTAGTATAGGATTCCACCATGGAGGTATTAATATGTAGTATAGGATTCCACCATGGAGGTATTAATATGTAGTACAGGATTCCACCATGGAGGTATTAATATGTAGTATAGGATTCAAACATGGAGGTATTAATATGTAGTATAGGATTCCACCATGGAGGTATTAATATGTTGTATAGGATTCCACCATGGAGGTATTAATATGTAGTACAGGATTCCACCATGGAGGTATTAATATGTAGTACAGGATTCCACCATGGAGGTATTAATATGTAGTATAGGATTCCACCATGGAGGTATTAATATGTAGTATAGGATTCCACCATGGAGGTATTAATATGTAGTATAGGATTCCACCATGGAGGTATTAATATGTAGTACAGGATTCCACCATGGAGGTAATAATATGTAGTATAGGATTCCACCATGGAGGTATTAATATGTAGTATAGGATTCCACCATGGAGGTATTAATATGTAGTATAGGATTCCACCATGGAGGTATTAATATGTAGTATAGGATTCCACCATGGAGGTATTAATATGTAGTACAGGATTCCACCATGGAGGTATTAATATGTAGTATAGGATTCAAACATGGAGGTATTAATATGTAGTATAGGATTCCACCATGGAGGTATTAATATGTTGTATAGGATTCCACCATGGAGGTATTAATATGTAGTACAGGATTCCACCATGGAGGTATTAATATGTAGTACAGGATTCCACCATGGAGGTATTAATATGTAGTATAGGATTCCACCATGGAGGTATTAATATGTAGTATAGGATTCCACCATGGAGGTATTAATATGTAGTATAGGATTCCACCATGGAGGTATTAATATGTAGTACAGGATTCCACCATGAAGGTATTAATATGTAGTATAGGATTCCACCATGGAGGTATTAATATGTAGTATAGGATTCCACCATGGAGGTATTAATATGTAGTATAGGATTCCACCATGGAGGTATTAATATGTAGTATAGGATTCCACCATGGAGGTATTAATATGTAGTACAGGATTCCACCATGAAGGTATTAATATGTAGTATAGGATTCCACCATGGAGGTATTAATATGTAGTATAGGATTCCACCATGGAGGTGTTAATATGTAGTATAGGATTCCACCATGGAGGTATTAATATGTAGTACAGGATTCCACCATGAAGGTATTAATATGTAGTATAGGATTCCACCATGGAGGTATTAATATGTAGTATAGGATTCCACCATGGAGGTGTTAATATGTAGTATAGGATTCCACCATGGAGGTATTAATATGTAGTATAGGATTCCACCATGGAGGTATTAATATGTAGTATAGGATTCCACCATGGAGGTATTAATATGTAGTATAGGATTCCACCATGGAGGTATTAATATGTAGTATAGGATTCCACCATGGAGGTATTAATATGTAGTATAGGATTCCACCATGGAGGTATTAATATGTAGTATAGGATTCCACCATGGAGGTATTAATATGTAGTATAGGATTCCACCATGGAGGTATTAATATGTAGTATAGGATTCCACCATGGGGGTATTAATATGTAGTATAGGATTCCACCATGGAGGTATTAATATGTAGTATAGGATTCCACCATGGAGGTATTAATATGTAGTACAGGATTCCACCATGGAGGTATTAATATGTAGTATAGGATTCCACCATGGAGGTATTAATATGTAGTATAGGATTCCACCATGGAGGTATTAATATGTAGTATAGGATTCCACCATGGAGGTATTAATATGTAGTATAGGATTCCACCATGGAGGTATTAATATGTAGTATAGGATTCCACCATGGAGGTATTAATATGTAGTATAGGATTCCACCATGGAGGTATTAATATGTAGTACAGGATTCCACCATGGAGGTAATAATATGTAGTATAGGATTCCACCATGGAGGTATTAATATGTAGTATAGGATTCCACCATGGAGGTATTAATATGTAGTATAGGATTCCACCATGGAGGTATTAATATGTAGTATAGGATTCCACCATGGAGGTATTAATATGTAGTACAGGATTCCACCATGGAGGTATTAATATGTAGTATAGGATTCCACCATGGAGGTATTAATATGTAGTATAGGATTCCACCATGGAGGTATTAATATGTTGTATAGGATTCCACCATGGAGGTATTAATATGTAGTACAGGATTCCACCATGGAGGTATTAATATGTAGTACAGGATTCCACCATGGAGGTATTAATATGTAGTATAGGATTCCACCATGGAGGTATTAATATGTAGTATAGGATTCCACCATGGAGGTATTAATATGTAGTATAGGATTCCACCATGGAGGTATTAATATGTAGTACAGGATTCCACCATGAAGGTATTAATATGTAGTATAGGATTCCACCATGGAGGTATTAATATGTAGTATAGGATTCCACCATGGAGGTATTAATATGTAGTATAGGATTCCAACATGGAGATATTAATATGTAGTATAGGATTCCACCATGGAGGTATTAATATGTAGTATAGGATTCCACCATGGAGGTATTAATATGTAGTATAGGATTCCACCATGGAGGTATTAATATGTAGTATAGGATTCCACCATGGAGGTATTAATATGTAGTATAGGATTCCACCATGGAGGTATTAATATGTAGTATAGGATTCCACCATGGAGGTATTAATATGTAGTATAGGATTCCACCATGGAGGTATTCATATGTAGTATAGGATTCCACCATGGAGGTATTAATATGTAGTATAGGATTCCACCATGGAGGTATTAATATGTAGTATAGGATTCCACCATGGAGGTGTTAATATGTAGTATAGGATTCCACCATGGAGGTATTAATATGTAGTATAGGATTCCACCATGGAGGTATTAATATGTAGTACAGGATTCCACCATGGAGGTATTAATATGTAGTATAGGATTCCACCATGGAGGTATTAATATGTAGTATAGGATTCCACCATGGAGGTATTAATATGTAGTATAGGATTCCACCATGGAGGTATTAATATGTAGTATAGGATTCCACCATGGAGGTATTAATATGTAGTATAGGATTCCACCATGAAGGTATTAATATGTAGTATAGGATTCCACCATGGAGGTAAGAATATGTAGTATAGGATTCCACCATGGAGGTATTAATATGTAGTACAGGATTCCACCATGGAGGTGTTAATATGTAGTATAGGATTCCACCATGGAGGTATTAATATGTAGTATAGGATTCCACCATGGAGGTATTAATATGTAGTATAGGATTCCACCATGGAGGTATTAATATGTAGTATAGGATTCCACCATGGAGGTGTTAATATGTAGTATAGGATTCCACCATGGAGGTATTAATATGTAGTACAGGATTCCACCATGAAGGTATTAATATGTAGTATAGGATTCCACCATGGAGGTATTAATATGTAGTATAGGATTCCACCATGGAGGTATTAATATGTAGTATAGGATTCCACCATGGAGGTATTAATATGTAGTATAGGATTCCACCATGGAGGTATTAATATGTAGTATAGGATTCCACCATGGAGGTATTAATATGTAGTATAGGATTCCACCATGGAGGTATTAATATGTAGTATAGGATTCCACCATGGAGGTATTAATATGTAGTATAGGATTCCACCATGGGGGTATTAATATGTAGTATAGGATTCCACCATGGAGGTATTAATATGTAGTATAGGATTCCACCATGGAGGTATTAATATGTAGTATAGGATTCCACCATGGAGGTATTAATATGTAGTATAGGATTCCACCATGGAGGTATTAATATGTAGTATAGGATTCCTCCATGGAGGTATTAATATGTAGTACAGGATTCCACCATGGAGGTATTAATATGTAGTATAGGATTCCACCATGGAGGTATTAATATGTAGTATAGGATTCCACCATGGAGGTATTAATATGTAGTATAGGATTCCACCATGGAGGTATTAATATGTAGTATAGGATTCCACCATGGAGGTATTAATATGTAGTACAGGATTCCACCATGGAGGTATTAATATGTAGTATAGGATTCCACCATGGAGGTGTTAATATGTAGTATAGGATTCCACCATGGAGGTATTAATATGTAGTATAGGATTCCACCATGGAGTTGTTAATATGTAGTATAGGATTCCACCATGGAGGTATTAATATGTAGTATAGGATTCCACCATGGAGGTATTAATATGTAGTATAGGATTCCACCATGGAGGTATTAATATGTAGTATAGGATTCCACCATGGAGGTATTAATATGTAGTATAGGATTCCACCATGAAGGTGTTAATATTTAGTATAGGATTCCACCATGGAGGTATTAATATGTAGTATAGGATTCCACCATGGAGGTATTAATATGTAGTATAGGATTCCACCATGGAGGTGTTAATATGTAGTATAGGATTCGACCATGGAGGTATTAATATGTAGTATAGGATTCCACCATGGAGGTATTAATATGTAGTATAGGATTCCACCATGGAGGTATTAATATGTAGTATAGGATTCCACCATGGAGGTATTAATATGTAGTATAGGATTCCACCATGGAGGTATTAATATGTAGCATAGGATTCCACCATGGAGGTATTAATATGTAGCATAGGATTCCACCATGGAGGTATTAATATGTAGTATAGGATTCCACCATGGAGGTGTTAATATGTAGTATAGGATTCCACCATGGAGGTATTAATATGTAGTATAGGATTCCACCATGGAGGTATTAATATGTAGTACAGGATTCCACCATGGAGGTATTAATATGTAGTACAGGATTCCACCATGGAGGTATTAATATGTAGTATAGGATTCCACCATGGAGGTATTAATATGTAGTATAGGATTCCACCATGGAGGTATTAATATGTAGTACAGGATTCCACCATGGAGGTATTAATATGTAGTATAGGATTCCACCATGGAGGTATTAATATGTAGTATAGGATTCCACCATGGAGGTATTAATATGTAGTATAGGATTCCACCATGGAGGTATTAATATGTAGTATAGGATTCCACCATGGAGGTATTAATATGTAGTACAGGATTCCACCATGGAGGTATTAATATGTAGTATAGGATTCCACCATGGAGGTATTAATATGTAGTATAGGATTCCACCATGGGGGTATTAATATGTAGTATAGGATTCCACCATGGAGGTATTAATATGTAGTATAGGATTCCACCATGGAGGTATTAATATGTAGTACAGGATTCCACCATGGAGGTATTAATATGTAGTATAGGATTCCACCATGGAGGTATTAATATGTAGTATAGGATTCCACCATGGAGGTATTAATATGTAGTACAGGATTCCACCATGAAGGTATTTTATTTTTATTCAGTAGGACATCTGGGTAATGTAGAGTTTTTATTCAGTAGGATGTCTGGGTAATGTAGAGTTTTTATTCAGTAGGACGTCTGGGTAATGTAGTTTTTATTCAGTAGGATGTCTGGGTAATGTAGAGTTTTTATTCAGTAGGATGTCTGGATAATGTAGAGTTTTTATTCAGTAGGATGTCTGGGTAATGTATAGTTTTTATTCAGTAGGATGTCTGGGTAATGTATAGTTTTTATTCAGTAGGATGTCTGGGTAATGTAGAGTTTTTATTCAGTAGGATGTCTAGGTAATGCATAGTTTTTATTCAGTAGGATGTCTGGGTAATTTAGAGTGCAACAAACCAACAAATGAACTGCCGTTGCTTTCCTGCTTGTCTCTATGTTGACTGTAATGCGTGGTTGTCATCCTCATCATCATCAGTGATCATCTGTTGTATTGCAGAGATGATGACTAGAGCTGTTGGTTACACAGATGGTCTGCTGTAATAGACTGGTTCATATTTATGGGGCCCAGAGGGAGAATTCAGAGGCTGAGTTCCAAATAGCACCCTATTGCCTATATAGTGCACTAATTTAGACCAGAGACCCTTACCGCACTCTATAGGGAATAGGGTCCCATTTGAGACTCATCCAGCGTGTTAATGTTCAGCTCAATATGGTCCTACCTTGCTGCTGCTATAGCTCACAGGATTACAATAGGATTGCTTTGCGTTATTGCTTTTATCCGGGTATTGTAATTGTGTAGCTCCCTACTGGCCAGCTTCCAAATGCTGTAACCCAAAAGACAGGTTCTCCTAAATGAAGTTATAAGATCTGTGTCTGTCTGAACATCTCTGTGTCTGTCTGAACATCTCTGTGTCTGTCTGAACATCTCTGTGTCTGTCTGAACATCTCTGTGTCTGTCTGAACATCTCTGTGTCTGTCTGAACATCTCTGTGTCTGTCTGAACATCTCTGTGTCTGTCTGTGAACATCTCTGTGTCTGTCTGAACATCTCTGTGTCTGTGAACATCTCTGTGTCTGTGAACATCTCTGTGTCTGTCTGAACATCTCTGTGTCTGTCTGAACATCTCTGTGTCTGTCTGAACATCTCTGTGTCTGTCTGTGAACATCTCTGTGTCTGTGAACATCTCTGTGTCTGTCTGAACATCTCTGTGTCTGTCTGAACATCTCTGTGTCTGTCTGTGAACATCTCTGTGTCTGTCTGAACATCTCTGTGTCTGTCTGAACATCTCTGTGTCTGTCTGTGAACATCTCTGTGTCTGTCTGTGAACATCTCTGTGTCTGTCTGAACATCTCTGTGTCTGTCTGAACATCTCTGTGTCTGTCTGAACATCTCTGTGTCTGTCTGAACATCTCTGTGTCTGTCTGAACATCTCTGTGTCTGTCTGAACATCTCTGTGTCTGTCTGAACATCTCTGTGTCTGTCTGAACATCTCTGTGCCTGTCTACTCATTCTGTGAACCATATAGATACTCTCTGTGTGTCTCTCCCCCAGGCATCCAGCTAGTCAATCAGGAGAAGAAGCCGCAGCATAAGGTCTCCATCTCCAAACGGGCACGGGGCCACTGGCAGCTCCTCTACACCCTGGTCAACAACCCCTCGCTGGTGGGCTCCAGGAAGCACTTCCAGCGTCAGAGCAGCGAGAGCTTCTTCAACGGAACACTCAACTGGGCTGCAAAGGAGGGGATCAAGAAGGAGGCAGGAAACATGGAGGCAGCGACTAACTGAGACTGAACCTATCTCCCAGGCTTGGGGTCAATTCCATTCCAATTCAGGAAGCAAACTGAAATTTAAAGCCGCATTATGTCACTTTTTTGGGTGACCTGACCTAATTCCCGTAGAATTGTGAGTCATAGATCTGTCATTCGCATTGAAAGCCAGTCTAAGAAGTGGTAGCTCTGTTCTGTGTGCTATTTCTATGCTTCCCGATCTTAAGTTTTGGTTTTGTACACCAGCCTCAAACAAGATTTTTGCTTCTTAAAGATATTTCACAGTGGTTTAGACGGTATAGATTTATTATGATCCCCGTTAGCCGACGCAG
>NW_027256442.1:0-9435 GCF_045679555.1 Salvelinus alpinus
AGTGGATGTCTAGTCTCCTTTATGGCTCCAATCTGATAGTGGTAGTGGGGTGGTAGATGTCTAGAATCCCTTATGGTTCAAATCTGATAGTGGTAGTGGAGTGGTAGATGTCTAGTCTCCCTTATGGCTCTAATCTGATATTGGTAGTGGGGTGGTAGATGTCTAGTCTACTTTATGGCTCTAATCTGAAAGTTGTAGTGGGGCGGTAGATGAATCCAAGGTGGCTTAGCAGTTCAGACGTCTTTTTCTGTTCCGTATTGTTCGTGTCCTGTATATATATATATTTACACCTTTCTTCGCATATCTTTTATCTATTTTATTATCCAAGAACTCAACTACAAAAGCTTTCCTGCAAAAGCTTTCCTGCAACCCGCTTCACCAATTACAAAAAGTATTACTTACCTCAATCTGAAAATCCATCGTGGAAGCTAGCCAGGGGCTAATTCAGAAGCTAGCCTGAAAGCTTAACCAGAAGCTACTCCGATAGCTAGCCAGAAGCTAATCTGTAGCTGCCCCGAAATTAGCCGGTTTGCTGGCTAGCGTTGGTGTTTCAGCTGCCCACGTTTAGTGGTCATCAGCTATTCCTTTAGCTCGATAATCTACCGGCACTTTTGTGCAACGCGACTCGGACCGGAGCATTCCGGGACTCTTTTTTTTTTCTCTCAGTTTCCCCGGATTCCAGCCGCAGGCTCTGGACACTTGTACCTTGATTTCGCAGCTAGCTAGCTGCAAACCGTGTGACTATTGGCTTACGTCGACCCCGGAGCAAACTCTAATCATTCTGGAGCTAGCCAGCTGAGGAGTTCCATCACCATCCGGACCCGTTTCTTTTGTTGCTGCTGCAGATACGGAACCCCACCGGGCCTTCACGACTGACTGCCGCGACTGACTGCCGACGTTATCTGCCCGAGGGATTTATCCAACTGGCACCTCCGTCCCGACGTTACCTGAACGCTCATCTGAGGCCCGCTAATCGTTAGCTGTCTTATCGGCTGCTATTTGAACAAGTATATTGGACAACTATTATTATTATTATTATTTATTTATTTTATTTTTTCCTTGGGTCACTATATCTATTTTGCCAATTTGGATTGATCCCCTCTACCACACGGAACCCCACTACACGGAACCCCACTAACCTACCGACGGAAACGCACGAGGTATCTACAAACAGACCTCCATCCTATGCTGCTACCGATAGCCATATACCCGGCCAGCTGTCTGGATCGCCACGACCCCAACCAACCTCTACTCACTGGACCCTTATTGATCACTCGATTAGCATGCCTCTCCTTAATGTAAATATGCCTTGTCCATTGCTGTTCTGGTTAGTGTTTATTGGCTTATTTCACTGTAGAGACTCTAGCCCTGCTCTCTATACCATATCCAACCTCTCAGTTCCACCACCCACATATGCGATGACATCACCTGGTTTCAATGATGTTTCTAGAGACAATATCTCTCTCATCATCACTCAATACCTAGGTTTACCTCCACTGTATTCACATCCTACCATACCTTTGTCTGTACATTATTCCTTTAAACTATTTTATCGCCCCCAGAAACCTCCTTTTACTCTCTGCTCTAGTAGCTCTAGGCGACCAATTCTCATAGCTTTTAGCCGTACCCTTATCCTACTCCTCCTCTGTTCCTCTGGTGATGTAGAGGTGAATCCAGGCCCTGCAGTACCTGGCTCCACTCCTATTCCCCAGGCGCTCTCTTTTGATGACTTCTGTAACCGTAATAGCCTTGGCTTCATGCATGTTAACATTAGAAGCCTCCTCCCTAAGTTTGTTTTGTTCACTGCTTTAGCACACTCTGCCAACCCGGATGTTTTAGCCGTGTCTGAATCCTGGCTTAGAAAGACCACCAAAAATTCAGACATTTTCATCCCCAATTACAAGATTTTCAGACAAGATAGAACGGCCAAAGGGGGCGGTGTTGCAATCTACTGCAAAGACTGCCTGCAGAGTTCTGTTATACTATCCAGGTCTGTTCCCAAACAATTTGAACTTCTACTTTTAAAAATCCACCTCTCTAAAAACAAGTCTCTCACCGTTGCCGCCTGCTATAGACCACCCTCTGCCCCCAGCTGTGCTCTGGACACTATATGTGAACTGATTGCCCCCCATCTATCTTCAGAGCTCGTGCTGCTAGGCGACCTAAATTTGAACATGCTCAACACCCCAGCCACCCTACAATCTAAGCTTGATGCCCTCAATCTCACACAAATTATAAATGAACCTACCAGGTACCACCCCAATTCCGTAAACACGGGTACCCTCATAGATATCATCCTAACAAACTTGCCCTCCAAATACACCTCTGCTGTTTTCAACCAAGATCTCAGCGATCACTGCCTCATTGCCTGCATCCGTAATGGGTCAGCGGTCAAACGACCTCCACTCATCACTGTCAAACGCTCCCTGAAACACTTCAGCGAGCAGGCCTTTCTAATCGACCTGGCCGGGGTATCCTGGAAGGATATTGATCTCATCCCGTCAGTAGAGGATGCCTGGTCATTTTTTAAAAATGCCTTCCTCACCATCTTGAATAAGCATGCCCCATTCAAGAAATTTAGAACCAGGAACAGATATAGCCCTTGGTTCTCTCCTGACCTGACTGCCCTTAACCAACAGAAAAACATCCTATGGCGTTCTGCATTAGCATCGAACAGCCCCCGTGATATGCAACTTTTCAGGGAAGCCAGAAACCAATATACACAGGCAGTTAGAACAGCCAAGGCTAGCTATTTCAAGCAGAAATTTGCTTCCTGCAACACAAATTCAAAAAAGTTCTGGGACACCGTAAAGTCCATGGAGAATAAGAACACCTCCTCCCAGCTTCCAACCGCTCTGAAGATAGGAAACACTGTCACCACCGACAAATCCACTATAATTGAGAATTTCAATAAGCATTTTTCTACGGCTGGCCATGCTTTCCACCTGGCTACCCCCACCCCGGACAACAGCACTGCCCTCCCCTCTGCTACTCGCCCAAGCCTTCCCCATTTCTCTTTCTCCCAAATACAGTCAGCTGATGTTCTAAATGAGCTGCAAAATCTGGACCCTTACAAATCAGCCGGGCTAGATAATCTGGACCCTTTCTTTCTAAAACTATCTGCTGAAATTGTTGCCACCCCTATTACTAGCCTCTTCAACCTCTCTTTCGTGTCGTCTGAGATCCCCAAAGATTGGAAAGCAGCTGCGGTTATCCCCCTCTTCAAAGGGGGGGACACCCTTGACCCTAACTGCTACAGACCTATATCTATCCTACCCTGCCTTTCTAAGGTCTTCGAAAGCCAAGTCAACAAACAGATTACCGACCATTTCGAATCCCACCACACCTTCTCCGCAATGCAATCTGGTTTCAGAGCTGGTCATGGGTGCACCTCAGCCACGCTCAAGGTCATAAACGATATCGTAACCGCCATCGATAGGAAACAATACTGTGCAGCCGTATTCATTGACCTGGCCAAGGCCTTTGACTCTGTCAATCACCACATCCTCATTGGCAGACTCGACAGCCTTGGTTTCTCTAATGATTGCCTCGCCTGGTTCACCAACTACTTCTCTGATCGAGTTCAGTGTGTCAAATCGGAGGGTCTGTTGTCCGGGCCTCTGGCAGTCTCTATGGGGGTGCCACAGGGTTCAATTCTTGGACCGACTCTCTTCTCTGTTTACATCAATGATGTCGCTCTTGCTGCTGGTGATTCTCTGATCCACCTCTACGCAGACGACACTATTCTGTATACTTCTGGCCCTTCTTTTGACACTGTGTTAACAACCCTCCAGGCGAGCTTCAATGCCATACAACTCTCCTTCCGTGGCCTCCAACTGCTCTTAAATACAAGTAAAACCAAATGCATGCTCTTCAACCGATCGCTGCCTGCTCCTGCCCGCCTGTCCAACATCACTACTTTGGACGGCTCTGACTTAGAATATGTGGACACCTACAAATACCTAGGTGTCTGGTTAGACTGTAAACTCTCCTTCCAGACTCACATCAAACATCTCCAATCCAAAGTCAAATCTAGAATTGGCTTCCTATTCCGCAACAAAGCATCCTTTACTCATGCTGCCAAACATACCCTTGTAAAACTGACCATCCTACCAATCCTCGACTTCGGTGATGTCATTTACAAAATAGCCTCCAAAACCCTACTCAATAAATTGGATGCAGTCTATCACAGTGCCATCCGTTTTGTCACCAAAGCCCCATATACTACCCACCACTGCGACCTGTACACTCTCGTTGGCTGGCCCTCGCTTCATACTCGTCGCCAAACCCACTGGTTCCAGGTCATCTACAAGACCCTGCTAGGTAATGTCCCCCCTTATCTCAGCTCGCTGGTCACCATAGCAGCACCTACCTGTAGCACGCGCTCCAGCAGGTATATCTCTCTAGTCACCCCCAAAACCAATTCTTCCTTTGGACGCCTCTCCTTCCAGTTCTCTGCTGCCAATGACTGGAACGAACTACAAAAATCTCTGAAACTGGAAACACCTATCTCCCTCACTAGCTTTAAGCACCAGCTGTCAGAGCAGCTCATAGATTACTGCACCTGTACATAACCCATCTACAATTTAGCCCAAACAACTACCTCTTTACCTACTGTATTTATTTATTAATTTATTTTGCTCCTTTGCACCCCATTATTTCTGTCTCTACTTTGCACTTTCTTCCACTGCAAACCAACCATTCCATTGTTTTTTTAGTTTTTATTTTACTTGCTGTGTTGTACTCACTTCGCCTCCATGGCCTTTTATATTTTTATTTATTTATACATATATTTGTTTGCCTTCACCTCCCTTATCTCACCTCACTTGCTCACATTGTATATAGACTTATTTTTTTTTCACTGTATTATTGACTATATGTTTGTTTTACTCCATGTGTAACTATGTGTTGTTGTATGTGTCGAACTGCTTTGCTTTATCTTTGCCAGGTCGCAATTGTAAATGAGAACGTGTTCTCAATTTGCCTACCTGGTTAAATAAAGGTTAAATAAATAAAATAAAAAAATAAAAAAAAGATGTCTAGTCTCATGTATGGTTCTAGTCTGATAGAGGTTGTGGGTGGTAGATACCTAGTCTCCCTTATGGCTCTAATCTGATAGTGGTAGTGGAGTGGTAGATGTCTAGTCTCCCTTATGGCTCTAATCTGATAGTGGTAGTGGGGTGGTAGATGTCTAGTGTACTTTATGGCTCTAATCTGATAGTGGTAGTGGGGTGGTAGATGTCTAGTCACCCCTATGGCTCTAATCTGGTAGTGGTAGTTGGGTGGTAGATGTCTAGTCTCCTTTATGACTCTAATCTGATAGTGGTAGTGGGGTGGTATATACCTAGTCTCCCTTATGGCTCGAATCTGATAGGGGTAGCGGGGTCGTAGATGTCTAGTCTCCTTTATGGCTCTAATCTGATAGTGGTAGTGGGGTGGTAGATGTCTAGGCTCCCTTATGGCTCTAATCTGGTAGTGGTAGTGGGTTGGTAGAGGTCTATTCTCCCTTATGGCTCTAATCTGATAGTGGTAGTGGGGTGGTAGATGTCTAGAATCCCTTATGGTTCTAATCTGATAGTGGTAGTGGGTGGTAGATGTCTAGTTTCCCTTATGGTCCTAATCTGATAGTGGTAGGGGGGTGGTAGATGTCTAGTCTCCCTTATGGTTCTAATCTGATAGTGGTAGTGGGTTGGTAGATGTCTAGTCTCCCTTATGGCTCTAATCTGATAGTGGTAGTGGGGTGGTAGATGTCTAGTCTCTTTTATGGCTCTAATCTGAAATTTGTAGTGGGGTGGTAGATGTCTAGTCTTATGTATGGTTCTAATCTGATAGAGGTAATGGGGTGGTAGATACCTAGTCTCCCTTATGGCTCTAATCTGGTAGTGGTAGTAGATGTCTAGTCTCCTTTATGGCTCGAGTCTGATAGTGGTAGTGGGGTGGTAGATGTCTAGTCTCCCTTATGGCTCTAATCTGATAGTGGTAGTGGGGTGGTAGATGTCTAGAATCCCTTATGGTTCAAATCTGATAGTGGTAGTGGAGTGGTAGATGTCTACTCTCCCTTATTGCTCTAATCTGATATTGGTAGTGGGGTGGTAGATATCTAGTCTACTTTATGGCTCTAATCTGAAAGTTGTAGTGGGGTGGTAGATGTCTAGTCTCCCTTATGGCTCTAATCTGATAGTGGTAGTGGGGTGGTAGATGTCTAGGATCCCTTATGGCTCTAATCTTGTAGTGGTAGTGGGTTGGTAGATGTCTAGTCCCCCTTATGGTTCTAATTTTATAGTGGTAGTGGGGTGGTAGATGTCTAGAATCCCTTATGGTTCAAATCTGATAGTGGTAGTGGAGTGGTAGATGTCTAGTCTCCCTTATGGCTCTAATCTGATATTGGTAGTGGGGTGGTAGATGTCTAGTCTACTTTATGGTTCAAATCTGATAGTGGTAGTGGAGTGGTAGATGTCTAGTCTCCCTTATGGCTCTAATCTGATATTGGTAGTGGGGTGGTAGATGTCTAGTCTACTTTATGGCTCTAATCTGAAAGTTGTAGTGGGGCAGTAGATGTCTAGTCTCATGTATGGTTCTAGTCTGATAGTGGTAGTGGAGTGGTAGATACCTAGTCTCCCTTATGGCTCTAATCTGATAGTGGTAGTGGAGTGGTAGATGTCTAGTCTCCCTTATGGCTCTAATCTGATAGTGGTAGTGGGGTGGTAGATGTCTAGTCTACTTTATGGCTCTAATCTGATAGTGGTAGTGGGGTGGTAGATGTCTAGTCACCCCTATGGCTCTAATCTGGTAGTGGTAGTTGGGTGGTAGATGTCTAGTCTCCTTTATGACTCTAATCTGATAGTGGTAGTGGGGTGGTATATACCTAGTCACCCTTATGGCTCTAATCTGATAGGGGAAGCGGGGTCGTAGATGTCTAGTCTCCTTTATGGCTCTAATCTGATAGTGGTAGTGGGGTGGTAGATGTCTAGGCTCCATTATGTCTCTAAGCTGGTAGTGGTAGTGGGGTGGTAGATGTCTAGTCTCCTTTATGGCTCTAATCTGATAGTGGTAGTGGGGTGGTAGATGTCTAGTCTCCATTATGGCTCTAATCTGATAGTGGTAGTGGGGTGGTAGATGTCTAGTCTCCTTTATGGCTCTAATCTGAAATTTGTAGTGGGGTGGTAGATGTCTAGTCTTATGTATGGTTCTAATCTGATAGAGGTAATGGGGTGGTAGATACCTAGTCTCCCTTATGGCTCTAATCTGGTAGTGGTAGTGGATGTCTAGTCTCCTTTATGGCTCGAGTCTGATAGTGGTAGTGGGGTGGTAGATGTCTAGTCTCCCTTATGGCTCTAATCTGATAGTGGTAGTGGGGTGGTAGATGTCTAGAATCCCTTATGGTTCAAATCTGATAGTGGTAGTGGAGTGGTAGATGTCTACTCTCCCTTATGGCTCTAATCTGATATTGGTAGTGGGGTGGTAGATATCTAGTCTACTTTATGGCTCTAATCTGAAAGTTGTAGTGGGGCGGTAGATGTCTAGTCTCATGTATGGTTCTAGTCTGATAGTGGTAGTGGAGTGGTAGATACCTAGTCTCCCTTATGGCTCTAATCTGATAGTGGTAGTGGAGTGGTAGATGTCTAGTCTCCCTTATGGCTCTAATCTGATAGTGGTAGTGGGGTGGTAGATGTCTAGTCTACTTTATGGCTCTAATCTGATAGTGGTAGTGGGGTGGTAGATGTCTAGTCACCCCTATGGCTCTAATCTGGTAGTGGTAGTTGGGTGGTAGATGTCTAGTCTCCTTTATGACTCTAATCTGATAGTGGTAGTGGGGTGGTATATACCTAGTCACCCTTATGGCTCTAATCTGATAGGGGAAGCGGGGTCGTAGATGTCTAGTCTCCTTTATGGCTCTAATCTGATAGTGGTAGTGGGGTGGTAGATGTCTAGGCTCCCTTATGGCTCTAAGCTGGTAGTGGTAGTGGGGTGGTAGATGTCTAGTCTCCTTTATGGCTCTAATCTGATAGTGGTAGTGGGGTGGTAGATGTCTAGTCTCCATTATGGCTCTAATCTGATAGTGGTAGTGGGGTGGTAGATGTCTAGTCTCCTTTATGGCTCTAATCTGAAATTTGTAGTGGGGTGGTAGATGTCTAGTCTTATGTATGGTTCTAATCTGATAGAGGTAATGGGGTGGTAGATACCTAGTCTCCCTTATGGCTCTAATCTGGTAGTGGTAGTGGATGTCTAGTCTCCTTTATGGCTCGAGTCTGATAGTGGTAGTGGGGTGGTAGATGTCTAGTCTCCCTTATGGCTCTAATCTGATAGTGGTAGTGGGGTGGTAGATGTCTAGAATCCCTTATGGTTCAAATCTGATAGTGGTAGTGGAGTGGTAGATGTCTACTCTCCCTTATGGCTCTAATCTGATATTGGTAGTGGGGTGGTAGATATCTAGTCTACTTTATGGCTCTAATCTGAAAGTTGTAGTGGGGTGGTAGATGTCTAGTCTCCCTTATGGCTCTAATCTGATAGTGGTAGTGGGGTGGTAGATGTCTAGGATCCCTTATGGCTCTAATCTGGTAGTGGTAGTGGGTTGGTAGATGTCTAGGCTCCCTTATGGTTCTAATTTTATAGTGGTAGTGGGGTGGTAGATGTCTAGAATCCCTTATGGTTCAAATCTGATAGTGGTAGTGGAGTGGTAGATGTCTAGTCTCCCTTATGGCTCTAATCTGATAGTGGTAGTGGGGTGGTAGATGTCTAGTCTCCTTTATGGTTCAAATCTGATAGTGGTAGTGGAGTGGTAGATGTCTAGTCTCCCTTATGGCTCTAATCTGATAGTGGTAGTGGGGTGGTAGATGTCTAGTCTCCCTTATGGCTCTAATCTGATAGTGGTAGTGGGGTGGTAGATGTCTAGGATCCCTTATGGCTCTAATCTTGTAGTGGTAGTGGGTTGGTAGATGTCTAGTCTCCCTTATGGTTCTAATTTTATAGTGGTAGTGGGGTGGTAGATGTCTAGAATCCCTTATGGTTCAAATCTGATAGTGGTAGTGGAGTGGTAGATGTCTAGTCTCCCTTATGGCTCTAATCTGATATTGGTAGTGGGGTGGTAGATGTCTAGTCTACTTTATGGCTCTAATCTGAAAGTTGTAGTGGGGCGGTAGATGTCTAGTCTCATGTATGGTTCTAGTCTGATAGAGGTAGTGGAGTGGTAGATACCTAGTCTCCCTTATGGCTCTAATCTGATAGTGGTAGTGGAGTGGTAGATGTCTAGTCTCCCTTATGGCTCTAATCTGATAGTGGTAGTGGGGTGGTAGATGTCTAGTCTACTTTATGGCTCTAATCTGATAGTGGTAGTGGGGTGGTAGATGTCTAGTCACCCCTATGGCTCTAATCTGGTAGTGGTAGTTGGGTGGTAGATGTCTAGTCTCCTTTATGACTCTAATCTGATAGTGGTAG
>NW_027256443.1:0-9304 GCF_045679555.1 Salvelinus alpinus
ATACAGTGGGGAGAACAAGTATTTGATACACTGCCGATTTTGCAGGTTTTCCTACTTACAAAGCATGTAGAGGGCTGTAATTTTTATCATAGGTACACTTCAACTGTGAGAGATGGAATCTAAAACAAAAATCCAGAAAATCACATTGTATGATTTTTAAGTAATTCATTTGCATTTTATTGCATGACATAAGTATTTGATCACCTACCAACCAGTAAGAATTCCGGCTCTCACAGACCTGTTAGTTTTTTCTTTAAGAAGCCCTCCTGTTCTCCACTCATTACCTGTATTAACTGCACCTGTTTGAACTCGTTACCTGTATAAAAGACACCTGTCCACACACTCAATCAAACAGACTCCAACCTCTCCACAATGGCCAACACCAGAGAGCTGTGTAAGGACATCAGGGATAAAATTGTAGACCTGCACAAGGCTGGGATGGGCTACAGGACAATAGGCAAGCAGCTTGGTGAGAAGGCAACAACTGTTGGCGCAATTATTAGAAAATGGAAGAAGTTCAAGATGACGGTCAATCACCCTCGGTCTGGGGCTCCATGCAAGATCTCACCTCTTGGGACATCAATGATCATGAGGAAGGTGAGGGATCACCCCAGAACTACACGGCAGGACCTGGTCAATGACCTGAAGAGAGCTGGCACCACAGTCTCAAAGAAAACCATTAGCAACACACTATGCCGTCATGGATTAAAATCCTGCAGTGCACGCAAGGTCCCCCTGCTCAAGCCAGCGCATGTCCAGGCCCGTCTGAAGTTTGCCAATGACCATCTGGATGATCCAGGGGAGGAATGGGAGAAGGTCATGTGGTATGATTAGACAAAAATAGAGCTTTTTGGTCTAAACTCCACTCGCCGTGTTTGGAGGAAGAAGAAGGATGAGTACAACCCCAAGAACACCATCCCAACCGTGAAGCATGGAGGTGGAAACATCATTCTTTGGGGATGCTTTTCTGTAAAGGGGACAGGACGACTGCACCGTATTGAGGGGAGGATGGATGGGGCCATGTATCGCGAGATCTTGGCCAACAACCTCCTTCCCTCAGTAAGAGCATTGAAGATGGGTCGTGGCTGGCTCTTCCAGCATGACAACGACCCGAAACACACAGCCAGGGCAACTAAGGAGTGGCTCCGTAAGAAGCATCTCAAGGTCCTGGAGTGGCCTAGCCAGTCTCCAGACCTGAACCCAATAGAAAATCTTTGGAGGGAGCTGAAAGTCCATATTGCCCAGCGACAGCCCCGAAACCTGAAGGATCTGGAGAAGGTCTGTATGGAGGAGTGGGCCAAAATTCCTGCTGCAGTGTGTGCAAACCTGGTCAAGAACTACAGGAAACATATGATCTCTGTAATTGCAAACAAAGGTTTCTGTACCAAATATTAAGTTCTGCTTTTCTGATGTATCAAATACTTATGTCATGCAATAAAATGCAAATGAATTACTTAAAAATCATACAATGTGATTTTCTGGATTTTTGTTTTAGATTCCGTCTCTCACAGTTGAAGTGTACCTATGATAAAAATTACAGACCTCTACATGTTTTGTAAGTAGTAAAACCTGCAAAATCGGCAGTGTATCAAATACTTGTTCTCCCCACTGTATATGAGTGAGATACCATAGGGTTCTAATTATATTGTCTGAATACTGACGCTTAGTTTAAAACCTGTCTTGTTGAAGCAGAAGAGAAACACAAAGTACTAATCTAGGATCAGGTTTCCATTAGGCATAACTGATTTTATATCAGCTCTTCTAATCTGAGACTCTTTGTGAAGAGTCAAGATACTTTCTCCTGTAGAATTGTTTTTTAGATTTAGGTAGAAATACTGTAACTGTCATGTTTAGTAACTCTCATTTATGTTTTCTATTTCAGGTAAAAAGTGCACGTACGGCGTAAAGTGTAAGTTCTACCACCCTGAGCGCACTCACCAATCCCACTGCTCATTGGCTGATGAGCTCAGGGAGAAGGCAAGGCTCTCCTCAGTAAAAGAGGACCGGAACCGGAAAATGTCACACCTGAGGGGCCCCCAGTCCGACCCGAGCCCCTTTCCCTCCTATTCTCTGGAGAATGACCTGGAGCACAGGCTGACGTTGGAGCACCGCGGTTCCCTGAGGGAGGGTCCCAATAGCCAGGTAACTGAGAACATGTTGCTGTCCTGGGATGGGCCACACTCCAGTAGGAACCAGCAGGCCCGCAGCCCCACAGCAGTAGGCCAAGGACAAATGGACTGGCCCAGTATGCTCTCCCCCTACGCTACTACTGACCTCCCCTATGCCAGCATCTCCCATGAGTGCCTGGACTCTGGTTTTGGCACCTATGAGAGCCAGTACTCAGATATGTCCCAAGGCCACAGCAAGTCCTTCAGTCCCAGGCAGCAGCAGCAACAGCAGGGCTTCCCCTCTGGTTCCAGACATCCAGGCATGCATCCAGAGAGGCTGGCCCAGGACAGCCTCCAGCCCTGCAGGTGTTGTTTCCATTTGGCTCCCTTCACAGGTCCCCAGCAGCAGCAGCACCATAGCAACCCACACCTCGAGTCCCAATCCCAGCCAAGGTATGACACCTACTCGCCTTCTCTGTTCCCACCCAACATGCACCACTACAGCCTCCCCTGCAACTTCCAGCAAGGCGGGGTGGGGGCTCATAATTTCCACCCCCATCAGCACCCCCAGAAGTACTGGTCAGACCCCTTCCATGGCGGGGTCCCCCAGGCTAGGGCATCGTGTAGCCTCCCCCCGAGCCCCCACCTCCATCACCCCCCTACCCCGCATGGGGCCCCCCACTCATGCTCCTCTTACAGGAATCAGCAGGAACTCAACTCCTGGGCCCAGCCACCTCCACCTTCTGCCTTTGACACAGACAGAGAGGAGCTCCGTAAGAAACTGCAGGCTATCTTCAACCCCCACCAAGTAGATACGGTCATGGGGATGTTCCCTCACCTGATGGACTCCCAGAAGCTGGCTGCGGAGATCCTCAATTTCAAATCTGATGGAGGGGCCTTCTGATGCCTCTAAGCATCTTGTCTAAGGGGTTAATTCAGGGTTGAGAAGCTTGCACAACTCTAACTTCCACATAAATCATTAATTGATTTCAATGGGATACTTGTGTGAAAATGTGCCTTGGTTAATTATTCTCTTGTTCTTTTCCTTTGTAATTTACTGTAACTGATTGAAAGGGCAACGTTTAATTGTTGATGTTGTCCTTCCTTAGCAGTCATGTGCTTGCATAGCTTATGTTAAATCCATGACAGGTTGTGTGTGCACAGTTTGGGAGAAGTGTGGAGAATTGGGATGAATCCCCTGTCGTGTTTAACTGGATTATTTGAAATGTATTGAAATTTGTATACATTTATAACAGTGTAGTCAAATCTTGCCTCTAGACTCAATACCACGGCAAACGTGAATCTAGAGTGTTTGACTGTTGATGCATATTGTATCATTTGGGATATACCGTATGTGATCTCTCGTTTGTCTGAAATTCAGCTCTCATGCAATAAGAATTGTCTCAAATAATGTCCTTGTCTGAAATTGCACCTTTTACTATTATGTTTTTTGTATATTGTGGTTCTGATGGCCATAATGTATTTCCTGTCTCATAGACCAATATATTTGGTATTCCATCTCTTTATGCAGTGTGGAATACAATGGTATACATTTTTTCCGTGTATAAAGCTACGCCCAAAGAGCCCCAAATACTATACAGTATCCTTCTAACCAAGAGAATCTGTGGAAGAAGCTGCCAAAGAAACTGAATTAATGTTGGAAAAGCACCTTGTCATTGACCCAAATATTGTAATTCCCCCATAGACCAGAATGTGATGTTCTCAGCAAGATAATGTATAAAAAATGTGTAATATGTAATATGTACAGTATGTCCTGTGAGGGTCTCTTGTAATCACCAAAGACTGGGTAAATCCAATAGATCTTTTAAAGTAACTGTCCAGTGTTTCCCGATTTCTATGAAATATGACCAAAAATTAATTACAATACAGTATGAGTGATTTTTGTTTTCCTTTAAATGTTTTCAAGTATGTTAAAAAGCAGCTTTTCTGTGTTGGAATGGTGTGGGCGTATACCGGTATAAAAAATATTCATGCGAATAGACTGCTGATTGGCCAGCTCAAGCTCAATGAGGATGACCTCATCCTCTACGTGGAAATAGCAAGCATTTTTTAAACTGTCTGTTTGAGTTTAAGGGGGGGGGGGGGGGGTTGTGTGTTTTCTCCAATTTATGCTTTGACAACAAATATGAGTCAACAACATTTATTTGCGTGTGAGTTAACAGAATATAAACTTTTTAAAAGTGAGATTTTCACTGGACAATTACTTCAACAATGTTTCTATGATAGTTGTCTGTCTTTGCTGTATGCTGATAGACAGCACTTTGTAGTTTCTTTTTTAAGTGCCTAAACATGTCAAATGTATAATTCAATTACAATGCACATTTGGAGTAGAGTTCTAGGTCTAAACAAATTGTTAAACTTTTTTTATTTTAAACCCATTTTGGTAACTTTATTTAACAGCACGGTAAGTACTAGCTAGATATTTAAAGTTAGAATTTTGTTATTATTATGTTATCATATAGTATTACCAGCTTCATATCAGGTTAATGCAGTCATAACCTCATGGTACTTGAAATAATTAGCAGGGAACACTAGGCATTATATTTCTCAGCCATTTTTATGTATTTTTAGAGTAGACTACTTTGTTTCTTCGGACTACCAATAGCTACTATACCAAATAGTACAATTTGTTGCCAAGTATTTACCAGTACCTAGTACTTACCCGACTGTAATAAAGGGTTACTCACTCATTTTATATTAATTTATATACCACTTAAACACTGCCTTTTGAATGTTGGGAAGTCATATTACACAAAAATGAAAGGTTTGAAATATACCTGTCTATTTTCTAATGTCATGTCTCTGTATTTTGTCTCAAGCTGCTGTACTATGATATGGTGCTTTCATTGTTTTAGTGCCTCAGAGCGTAGACAGTCATATGCTCCATGATGATCTGATGATGACCATAGCTCAGGGCTCTCCAACCCTGTTCCTGGAGAGCCACCCTCATGTAGGTTTCAGCGAGATTAAATTCTTGCCACAAAATCGACAGAAACCACATACCAATTTTGTTAGTGACAACTTTCCCAGATTATTCCATTGTCGCTAGACAACACTAGCTAATATCTGTCTAGCAGCTAGCTACGGCACGTTTGTTAGCTAGCTTGCTCTTTGACGTTGTTTCCATCCAAAATATTAGCAATCAGAATCAGACTCTTAACTCCTCCTCCACATTTACTGGATTGGTTGAACTGTGCAGAATACAACCTCTCCCAACAGTTTTTTTTCTCGTCATGACCCGAATGTGGGGTGTCCCACTCAGGCGTTTATTTTACGCCTGCTACGATAGGTTAGCTAAATAACATTTAAATATGCCATGTAGATATTTTAGACATGTTGTGATGGCATATTAGAAGACCATTCTGTCCCTGTCATTCTGTAAATGGGCCCACAGTGTAACAAATAATCTTCATTTAATTGAATGTCAGTTAACTTAAGTGTAATTCCACCATTTTTTTTCTATTAACCATGTTCATTATGGTGCTGAACAGGAGGTTAAAATGTGGTGTGAGACCTAGATTCAATCAGATCAAGCATTAACCAGGCAATAGCCGACATCCGCATAGCTGGTATTTTGGCGGTGTCAGAGGTGTAACTGCATTGGAGCTGTCAAATCAGTGAGCAGCTGCTCTTGATCATTGTCAGGAAGCCACACATGTTCCATTTGCGTTAGAAGTTCAGAATGAGAAAGTGTAGGCTAAATAGAAATAATGACGCTCAACTAGAAATCCTCATTATTTAGTTTCATGATTTTCTATCAGCCTAATCGAGGTGTAGATTACATATCACGTTCCAGTGTTCGAACTTGTAAACAAGGCTGCATGGGATTTCTCTTAATGCGACTCAGTGCAACCAATGGCAATGTCTGCTTTAGGTATAATGCCAGAAGCCGCTTGTGGATTTTACAGCTCTATCACAGTTCCACCTTTGACACCGCCAAAACAACCGCTATGCAGATGTCGGCTAAAGCAGATCTGATTGAATAGAGCCTTAAGTGTCATTTGAAGGGGCAATCAGCAGTTGAAACAATAACAAAGCATGCTCCCAGCCCCTGTTTCTATAAAAAGCTGAGCAATGGGTCTGGAGAAATATAACACCATTCAAATTCAGAGACAGAGCTATGGATGCAAGGACTGACCATCCATGATATCAAAATGATAGCTTCAACCATGTTGAGGCTATATAGTGTTTGTTTACATTGTGTTACGGCTGTCCTCGCTGACAGAAGGTGGGGACCAAAACGCAGAGTGGTTAGTGTTCATTCTTTTAATGAAAGTCAACAAAACACTTCAAAATACAAAAAACAACCAACGTGACAAAACCGAAACCGTCCTGTGTGGCAACAAAACCTCCACAGGAACAAACACCCACAAAACACAAGTGAAACCCTGGCTGCCTAAGTATGATTCTCAATCAGGGACAACGATTGACAGCTGTCTCTGATTGAGAATCATACCAGGCCGAACACAAAATCCCAACATAGAAAATCAACCATAGACAACCCACCCAACTCACGCCCTGACCAACTAAAATAAATACAAAACAAAGGAAAACAGGTCAGGGGCCTGTTGCACAAAAGTAGAATTAAGACATCCGGGATAAATGACTCAGCTGAGCTCAATGAAGCCAAAACATGTGCGTCCAGGCTTAATTGGTTGCACAAAAACCAAGCCAGGATGAGCAGACACGGATTCATTAAGCCAGGAGAAACCAATCCTGGATAGGTGCGCGCTCACGGCTCACTCAAATAGACCCCGCCACAGATCACAGATTAACTGATTTACCATGGCAACTAGAGCCGCGTACTTTTCCCCGTCGGAAGCACAAATCCTCATGGAGGCATACGAGGTAAAAGATATAATTAAGAAGAAAGGCAACACCGCCACAGTGATAAAGCAAAGAGAAAAAGCGTGGCAAAGTATTGCAGACCGCCTGAATGCGTAAGTAGTGCACAATTACACACTCACCGCTCCGCTGAAACATCACAATTACAATTCAAATATTTAATTCACATCTCCAAAAATGCAGTTGTACTGTAATTATGAAACGGTTAAATTTTTAATTGAAATGCACTGCAGATATGAGTGAAATTGTGTAAAGTAACTCCATCACACTGTATAAAGCCATGATAAATTTTTTGATATTTTTACTGAAAACAAGACAAAAATACCAAGTAATTTTTTGCAGTGTGACTCCATTAAATGTGTGTGTGTGTGTGTGTGTGTGTAGATTAAACATGAACGGGCCAAAACGGACATGGCAGCAGGTCAAAATCAAATACAAGAACATTCTGCAGAATGGTATGGTCCCTGACTAATATTTAACAAAGCACAAGCATATATTGTACCCAGAAGGTGCCTGCTCACACATTGTCTGTACTGTTTTAGCAGTGAAAAAGAATACCCACAGACAAGGCACGGGTGGTGGGTCACCAAAGGCTGACCTTACCCCAGCAGAGGACATGGCCTTGGAGCTAAATAAAGGCAGGCCCGTCTTAGAGGGGATCCCTGGGGGGAAAGAGACGAGCATAGGTTCCTCCCAAGATGCCACCCGCTTCATTCAAGGTATGTCCTTCCATCTCTACATGGGATACAACCACATTCATATTGAATCAATTTGGACTGTCTGACTTTGGTTTACCTATTGCCTTGCAGTGTCTGGCAGCACTGTGTTCCTGTAAGAGCCACCAGCACAAGCACCAGACGATGCTGATCCAGTGAGTACTCCATCAAAGGCATACTGTAGGCCTGGCATGTCTTGTCTACTAGCTTCAATATGAATCCGATTAAATGTGATAGGGTGAAGGCCCCAGTGCAGCAGCAACAGCACATGATGGAGACGATGATGAGGAGGAGACCATCTCTCTGGATTCCAGAAGGCATGAGGTATCATGTTAAGACTGTGAAAGTACTATTTACTCTACAATGGTGAGGAGTCCTCATCAAAATCAAAAAATCTAATTTCTTTTACAGGACCCAGATGCTATACAGTGGGAAAACCAGCCTGGCAACATAGTGCGTATTAATAAAAGGACACCACATCCTGCCAAATTCCAGCTGCGCTAATTGTATTGTGTTCACAGAGCTCACAAGCTATCAGAAAGTTGTATGGCAACCACCTCCGGCGCCAAATAGAACTGGCAGACATAGACATTCAGTACAAGAAGAAAAAGATGGAAAATCTTGCACTGGAGTCCGAAATAAAAAAGAGGACAATTAGGAAACTGGACCTTGAAATAAAAAAACTTGAGAGGGAGGTGAGATATGCCTTCAATGTACACTGTATGCTAACTGTAACACAAATGTATTAATCATTATTTTTCTTTCCTCCCCCAGCTCCAAGAAGATGACACAGCTCAAAATAAAAATTAGGTATATTCTCGTAAAGTCAAGTGAGCCATGACATATGAGCTCTTATTGTGAGCACACAGGACGGTGGCATCTTTCTAAGGTTTTTTTTATTTTCCCAGCAATCAGTACAACCAAGTCATCGTTATAAGGCATCGCCCTCTTTTGCCCACCCCCCCAGCACCAGGTGTGGCCACTAGCCTATATGAAGGCCCAAAATTGTGTGTTCCTTTCTGCTCTGACAATGGCATGCCCATTCGTGCGAGATGTGGTGGATGAAGAAGCACTTGTGCTGAGGAGAGCCTTCAGGCGAGAAAGGGTCTTCAGGGACCGGTTGGACCCACTGGCCTTCCCTGATGACCATCTATATGAAAGATACAGGTTTTCTGCAGATGGCATCAGGTATCTATGCAGACTACTGGGTCCCAGGATTAAGCACCGCACTGCACGGAGCCATGCACTGAGTGTGGAGCAAATGGTTTGTGTGGCCTTGCGCTTTTTTGCTAGTGGAGCCTTCCTGTACTCAGTGGGGGATGCAGAACAGCTGAACAAGGCCACAATTTGCCGCACAATAAGGAGTGTGTGTCTGGCTATCAAAGCATTAGCAGATGTCTTCATCTCCTTCCCTGGGAAGACTCTGTGACATCAAAGAGGAGTTCTATAGGATTGCAGGTAAGAGGATCTACAAATTACAGGACAACTGTTAACACATAGTAGGATACTCATTACTTTGTGTGACAGGTTTCCCCAATGTCATTGGTGCAGTGGACTGCACACACATAAGGATAAAAGCCCCCTCAGGTGCCCATGAGGCTGATTTTGTGAATA
>NW_027256444.1:0-9299 GCF_045679555.1 Salvelinus alpinus
TCTCAGTTTAGTAATATTCTCTCAGTTTAGTAATATTCTCTCAGTTTAGTAATATTCCTTCAGCTCTCTCAGTTTAGTAATATTCTCTCAGTTTAGAAAATATTCTCTCAGTTTAGTAATATTCTCTCAGTTTAGTAATACTCTCTCGGGTTAGTAATACTCTCTCAGTTTAGTAACACTCTCTCAGTTTAGTAATACTCTCTCAGTTTAGTAATATTCTCTCAGTTTAGTCATATTCTCTCAGTTTAGTAATATTCCTTCAGCTATCTCAGTTTGGTAATATTCTCTCAGTTTAGTAATACTCTCTCAGTTGAGTAATAATCTCTCAGTTGAGTAATACTCTCTCAGTTCAGTAATATTCCTTCAGCTATCTCAGTTTGGTAATATTCTCTCAGTTTAGTAATACTCTCTCAGTTGAGTAATAATCTCTCAGTTGAGTAATACTCTCTCAGTTTAGTAATACTCTCTCAGTTTAGTAATACTCTCTCAGTTTAGTAAAACTCTCTCAGTTTAGTAATACTCTCTCAGTTGAGTAATAATCTCTCAGTTGAGTAATAATCTCTCAGTCTAGTAACACTCTCTCAGTTTAGTAATACTCTCTCAGTTTAGTAATATTCTCTCAGTTTAGTAATAATCTCTCAGTTTAGTAATAGTCTCTCAGTTTAGTAATACTCTCTCAGTTTAGTAATATTCTCTCAGTTTAGTAATATTCCTTCAGCTCTCTCAGTTTAGTAATATTCTCTCAGTTTAGTAATACTCTCTCAGTTTAGTAATATTCTCTCAGTTTAGTAATACTCTCTCAGTTTAGTAATATTCTCTCAGTTTAGTAATATTCTCTCAGTTTAGTAATATTCTTTCAGCTCTCTCAGTTTAGTAATATTCTCTCAGTTTAGTAATACTCTCTCGGGTTAGTAATACTCTCTCAGTTTAGTAAAACTCTCTCAGTTTAGTAATACTCTCTCAGTCTTGTAATACTCTCTCAGCTCTCTCAGTTTAGTAATACTCTCTCAGTTTAGTAACACTCTCTCAGTTTAGTAATACTCTCTCAGTTTAGTAATACTCTCTCAGTTTAGTCATATTCTCTCAGTTTAGTAATACTCTCTCAGTTTAGTAATATTCTCTCAGTTTAGTAATATTCTCTCAGTTTAGTAATACTCTCTCAGTTGAGTAATATTCTCTCAGTTTAGTAATACTCTCTCAGTTTAGTAATATTCTCTCAGTTTAGTAATACCATCTCAGTTTAGTAATATTCTCTCAGTTTAGTAATATTCTCTCAGTTTAGTAATACTCTCTCAGTTTAGTAATAGTATCTCAGTTTAGTAATACTCTCTCAGTTTAGTAATATTCTCTCAGTTTAGTAATATTCCTTCAGCTCTCTCAGTTTAGTAATATTCTCTCAGTTTAGAAACTATTCTCTCAGTTTAGTAATATTCTCTCAGTTTAGTAATACTCTCTCGGGTTAGTAATACTCTCTCAGTTTAGTAACACTCTCTCAGTTTAGTAATACTCTCTCAGTTTAGTCATATTCTCTCAGTTTAGTAATATTCCTTCAGCTATCTCAGTTTGATAATATTCTCTCAGTTTAGTAATACTCTCTCAGTTTAGTAATATTCTCTCAGTTTAGTAATATTCTCTCAGTTTAGTAATATTCCTTCAGCTATCTCAGTTTGATAATATTCTCTCAGTTTAGTAATACTCTCTCAGTTTAGTAATATTCTCTCAGTTTAGTAATACTCTCTCAGTTTAGTAATATTCTCTCAGTTTAGTAATATTCTCTCAGTTTAGTAATATTCCTTCAGCTCTCTCAGTTTAGTAATATTCTCTCAGTTTAGTAATACTCTCTCAGTTTAGTAATACTCTCTCAGTTTAGTAATATTCTCTCAGTTTAGCAATATTCGCTCAGTTTAGTAATATTCTCTCAGTTAAGTAATACTCTCTCAGTCTAGTAATACTCTCTCAGTCTAGTAACACTCTCTCAGTTTAGTAATACTCTCTCAGTTTACTACTACTCTCTCAGTTTAGTAATATTCTCTCAGTTTAGTAATAATCTCTCAGGTCTCTCAGTTTAGTAATACTCTCTCAGTTTAGTAATATTCTCTCAGTTTAGTAATAGTCGCTCAGTTTAGTAATACTCTCTCAGTTGAGTAATACTCTCTCAGTTTAGTAATACTCTCTCAGTTTAGTAATACTCTCTCAGTTTAGTAAAACTCTCTCAGTTTAGTAATACTCTCTCAGTTGAGTAATAATCTCTCAGTTGAGTAATAATCTCTGTCTAGTAACACTCTCTCAGTTTAGTAATATTCTCTCAGTTTAGTAATATTCTCTCAGTTTAGTAATACTCTCTCAGTTTAGTAATACTCTCTCAGTTTAGTAATACTCTCTCAGTTTAGTAAAACTCTCTCAGTTTAGTAATACTCTCTCAGTTGAGTAATAATCTCTCAGTTGAGTAATAATCTCTCAGTCTAGTAACACTCTCTCAGTTTAGTAATACTCTCTCAGTTTAGTAATATTCTCTCAGTTTAGTAATAATCTCTCAGTTTAGTAATAGTCTCTCAGTTTAGTAATACTCTCTCAGTTTAGTAATATTCTCTCAGTTTAGAAATATTCCTTCAGCTCTCTCAGTTTAGTAATATTCTCTCAGTTTAGTAATATTCTCTCAGTTTAGTAATATTCTCTCAGTTTAGTAATACTCTCTCAGTTTAGTAATATTCTCTCAGTTTAGTAATATTCTCTCAGTTTAGTAATATTCCTTCAGCTCTCTCAGTTTAGTAATATTCTCTCAGTTTAGTAATATTCTCTCAGTTTAGTAATATTCTCTCAGTTTAGTAATACTCTCTCGGGTTAGTAATACTCTCTCAGTTTAGTAAAACTCTCTCAGTTTAGTAATACTCTCTCAGTCTTGTAATACTCTCTCAGCTCTCTCAGTTTAGTAATACTCTCTCAGTTTAGTAACACTCTCTCAGTTTAGTAATACTCTCTCAGTTTAGTAATACTCTCTCAGTTTAGTCATATTCTCTCAGTTTAGTAATACTCTCTCAGTTTAGTAATATTCTCTCAGTTTAGTCATATTCTCTCAGTTTAGTAATACTCTCTCAGTTGAGTAATATTCTCTCAGTTTAGTAATATTCTCTCAGTTTAGTAATACTCTCTCAGTTTAGTAATACTCTCTCAGTTTAGTAATATTCTCTCAGTTTAGTAATACTCTCTCAGTTTAGTAATATTCTCTCAGTTTAGTAATATCCTCTCAGTTTAGTAATATTCTCTCAGTTTAGTAATATTCTCTCAGTTTAGTAATACTCTCTCAGTTTAGTAATATTCTCTCAGTTTAGTAATACTCTCTCAGTTTAGTAATATTCTCTCAGTTTAGTAATATTCTCTCAGTTTAGTAATATTCCTTCAGCTCTCTCAGTTTAGTAATATTCTCTCAGTTTAGTAATATCCTCTCAGTTTAGTAATATTCTCTCAGTTTAGTAATACTCTCTCGGGTTAGTAATACTCTCTCAGTTTAGTAAAACTCTCTCAGTTTAGTAATACTCTCTCAGTCTTGTAATACTCTCTCAGCTCTCTCAGTTTAGTAATACTCTCTCAGTTTAGTAACACTCTCTCAGTTTAGTAATACTCTCTCAGTTTAGTAATATTCTCTCAGTTTAGTAATATTCTTTCAGTTTAGTAATATTCCTTCAGCTCTCTCAGTTTAGTAATATTCTCTCAGTTTAGTAATATTCTCTCAGATTAGTAATACTCTCTCAGTTTAGTAATAGTCTCTCAGTTTAGTAATACTCTCTCAGTTTAGTAATATTCTCTCAGTTTAGTAATATTCCTTCAGCTCTCTCAGTTTAGTAATATTCTCTCAGTTTAGTAATACTCTCTCAGTTTAGTAATATTCTCTCAGTTTAGTAATACTCTCTCAGTTTAGTAATATTCTCTCAGTTTAGTAATATTCTCTCAGTTTAGTAATATTCTCTCAGTTTAGTAATACTCTCTCAGTTTAGTAATATTCTCTCAGTTTAGTAATACTCTCTCAGTTTAGTAATATTCTCTCAGTTTAGTAATACTCTCTCAGTTTCTCTCAGTTTAGTAATACTCTCTCGGGTTAGTAATACTCTCTCAGTTTAGTAAAACTCTCTCAGTTTAGTAATACTCTATCAGTCTTGTAATACTCTCTCAGCTCTCTCAGTTTAGTAATACTCTCTCAGTTTAGTAACACTCTCTCAGTTTAGTAATACTCTCTCAGTTTAGTAATACTCTCTCAGTTTAGTCATATTCTCTCAGTTTAGTAATACTCTCTCAGTTTAGTAATATTCTCTCAGTTTAGTCATATTCTCTCAGTTTAGTAATACTCTCTCAGTTGAGTAATATTCTCTCAGTTTAGTAATACTCTCTCAGTTTAGTAATATTCTCTCAGTTTAGTAATATTCTCTCAGTTTAGTAATACTCTCTCAGTTTAGTAATATTCTCTCAGTTTAGTAATACTCTCTCAGTTTAGTAATACTCTCTCAGTTTAGTAATATCCTCTCAGTTTAGTAATATTCTCTCAGTTTAGTAATATTCTCTCAGTTTAGTAATACTCTCTCAGTTTAGTAATATTCTCTCAGTTTAGTAATACTCTCTCAGTTTAGTAATATTCTCTCAGTTTAGTAATATTCTCTCAGTTTAGTAATATTCCTTCAGCTCTCTCAGTTTAGTAATATTCTCTCAGTTTAGTAATATCCTCTCAGTTTAGTAATATTCTCTCAGTTTAGTAATACTCTCTCGGGTTAGTAATACTCTCTCAGTTTAGTAAAACTCTCTCAGTTTAGTAATACTCTCTCAGTCTTGTAATACTCTCTCAGCTCTCTCAGTTTAGTAATACTCTCTCAGTTTAGTAACACTCTCTCAGTTTAGTAATACTCTCTCAGTTTAGTAATATTCTCTCAGTTTAGTAATATTCTTTCAGTTTAGTAATATTCCTTCAGCTCTCTCAGTTTAGTAATATTCTCTCAGTTTAGTAATATTCTCTCAGATTAGTAATACTCTCTCAGTTTAGTAATAGTCTCTCAGTTTAGTAATACTCTCTCAGTTTAGTAATACTCTCTCAGTTTAGTAATATTCCTTCAGCTCTCTCAGTTTAGTAATATTCTCTCAGTTTAGTAATACTCTCTCAGTTTAGTAATATTCTCTCAGTTTAGTAATACTCTCTCAGTTTAGTAATATTCTCTCAGTTTAGTAATATTCTCTCAGTTTAGTAATATTCTCTCAGTTTAGTAATACTCTCTCAGTTTAGTAATATTCTCTCAGTTTAGTAATACTCTCTCAGTTTCTCTCAGTTTAGTAATACTCTCTCAGTTTAGTAACACTCTCTCAGTTTAGTAATACTCTCTCAGTTTAGTAATATTCTCTCAGTTTAGTCATATTCTCTCAGTTTAGTAATATTCCTTCAGCTCTCTCAGTTTAGTAATATTCTCTCAGTTTAGTAATACTCTCTCAGTTTAGTAATATTCTCTCAGTTTAGTAATATTCCTTCAGCTCTCTCAGTTTAGTAATATTCTCTCAGTTTAGTAATATTCTCTCAGTTTAGTAATATTCTCTCAGTTTAGTAATACTCTCTCGGGTTAGTAATACTCTCTCAGTTTAGTAAAACTCTCTCAGTTTAGTAATACTCTCTCAGTCTTGTAATACTCTCTCAGCTCTCTCAGTTCAGTAATACTCTCTCAGTTTAGTAACACTCTCTCAGTTTAGTAATACTCTCTCAGTTTAGTAATACTGTCTCAGTTTAGTCATATTCTCTCAGTTTAGTAATACTCTCTCAGTTTAGTAATATTCTCTCAGTTTAGTAATACTCTCTCAGTTTAGTAATATTCTCTCAGTTTAGAAATACTCTCTCAGTTTAGTAATACTCTCTCAGTTTAGTAATACTCTCTCAGTTTAGTAATATTCTCTCAGTTTAGTAATACTCTCTCAGTTTAGTAATATTCTCTCAGTTTAGTAATATTCTCTCAGTTTAGTAATATTCTCTCAGTTTAGTAATACTCTCTCAGTTTAGTAATATTCTCTCAGTTTAGTAATACTCTCTCAGTTTAGTAATATTCTCTCAGTTTAGTAATATTCTCTCAGTTTAGTAATATTCCTTCAGCTCTCTCAGTTTAGTAATATTCTCTCAGTTTAGTAATATTCTCTCAGTTTAGTAATATTCTCTCAGTTTAGTAATACTCTCTCGGGTTAGTAATACTCTCTCAGTTTAGTAAAACTCTCTCAGTTTAGTAATACTCTCTCAGTCTTGTAATACTCTCTCAGCTCTCTCAGTTTAGTAATACTCTCTCAGTTTAGTAACACTCTCTCAGTTTAGTAATACTCTCTCAGTTTAGTAATATTCTCTCAGTTTAGTAATATTCTTTCAGTTTAGTAATATTCCTTCAGCTCTCTCAGTTTAGTAATATTCTCTCAGTTTAGTAATACTCTCTCAGTTTAGTAATATTCTCTCAGTTTAGTAATACTCTCTCAGTTTAGTAATACTCTCTCAGTTTAGTAATATTCTCTCAGTTTAGTAATACTCTCTCAGTTTAGTAATATTCTCTCAGTTTAGTAATATTCTCTCAGTTTAGTAATATTCCTTCAGCTCTCTCAGTTTAGTAATATTCTCTCAGTTTAGTAATATTCTCTCAGTTTAGTAATATTCTCTCAGTTTAGTAATACTCTCTCGGGTTAGTAATACTCTCTCAGTTTAGTAACACTCTCTCAGTTTAGTAATACTCTCTCAGTTTAGTAATATTCTCTCAGTTTAGTCATATTCTCTCAGTTTAGTAATATTCCTTCAGCTCTCTCAGTTTAGTAATATTCTCTCAGTTTAGTAATACTCTCTCAGTTTAGTAATACTCTCTCAGTTGAGTTATACTCTCTCAGTTTAGTAATACTTTCTCAGTTTAGTAATATTCTCTCAGTTTAGTAACACTCTCTCAGTTGAGTAATACTCTCTCAGTTGAGTAATACTCTCTCAGTTTAGTAATATTCTCTCAATTTAGTCATATTCTCTCAGTTTAGTAATATTCCTTCAGCTCTCTCAGTTTAGTAATATTCTCTCAGTTTAGTAATACTCTCTCAGTTTAGTAATACTCTCTCAGTTGAGTTATACTCTCTCAGTTTAGTAATACTTTCTCAGTTTAGTAATATTCTCTCAGTTTAGTAACACTCTCTCAGTTTAGTAACACTCTCTCAGTTGAGTAATACTCTCTCAGTTGAGTAATATTCTCTCAGTTTAGTAACACTTTCTCAGTTTAGTAATATTCTCTCAGTTGAGTAATACTCTCTCAGTTTAGTAATATTCTCTCAGTTTAGTAATATTTTCTCAGTTTAGTAATATTCTCTCAGTTTAGTAATACTCTCTCAGTTGAGTAATAATCTCTCAGTCTAGTAACACTCTCTCAGTTTAGTAATACTCTCTCAGATTAGTAATATTCTCTCAGTTTAGTAATGTTCTCTCAGTTTAGTAATACTCTCTCAGTTTAGTAATATTCTCTCAGTTTAGTAATACTCTCTCAGTTTAGTAATACTCTCTCAGTTTAGTAATATTCTCTCAGTTTAGTAATATTCTCTCAGTTTAGTAATACTCTCTCAGTTTAGTAATATTCTCTCAGTTTAGTAATACTCTCTCAGTTTAGTAATATTTTCTCAGTTTAGTAATATTCTCTCAGTTTAGTAATATTCTCTCAGTTTAGTAATACTCTCTCAGTTTAGTAATATTTTCTCAGTTTAGTAATATTCTCTCAGTTTAGTAATATTCCTTCAGCTCTCTCAGTTTAGTAATATTCTCTCAGTTTAGTAATACTCTCTCAGTTTAGTAATATTCTCTCAGTTTAGTAATACTCTCTCAGTTTAGTAATATTCTCTCAGTTTAGTAATACTCTCTCAGTTTAGTAAATACTCTCTCAGTTTAGTAATACTCTCAGTTTAGTAATATTCTCTCAGTTTAGTAATACTCTCTCAGTTTAGTAATATTCTCTCAGTTTAGTAATATCCTCTCAGTTTAGTAATATTCTCTCAGTTTAGTAATACTCTCTCGGGTTAGTAATACTCTCTCAGTTTAGTAAAACTCTCTCAGTTTAGTAATACTCTCTCAGTCTTGTAATACTCTCTCAGCTCTCTCAGTTTAGTAATACTCTCTCAGTTTAGTAACACTCTCTCAGTTTAGTAATACTCTCTCAGTTTAGTAATATTCTCTCAGTTTAGTAATATTCTTTCAGTTTAGTAATATTCCTTCAGCTCTCTCAGTTTAGTAATATTCTCTCAGTTTAGTAATACTCTCTCAGTTTAGTAATATTCTCTCAGTTTAGTAATACTCTCTCAGTTTAGTAATATTCTCTCAGTTTAGTAATATTCTCTCAGTTTAGTAATACTCTCTCAGTTGAGTAATATTCTCTCAGTTTAGTAACACTTTCTCAGTTTAGTAATATTCTCTCAGTTGAGTAATACTCTCTCAGTTTAGTAATATTCTCTCAGTTTAGTAATATTTTCTCAGTTTAGTAATATTCTCTCAGTTTAGTAATACTCTCTCAGTTGAGTAATACTCTCTCAGTCTAGTAACACTCTCTCAGTTTAATAATACTCTCTCAGATTAGTAATATTCTCTCAGTTTAGTAATGTTCTCTCAGTTTAGTAATACTCTCTCAGTTTAGTAATATTCTCTCAGTTTAGTAATACTCTCTCAGTTTAGTAATACTCTCTCAGTTTAGTAATATTCTCTCAGTTTAGTAATATTCTCTCAGTTTAGTAATACTCTCTCAGTTTAGTAATATTCTCTCAGTTTAGTAATACTCTCTCAGTTTAGTAATATTTTCTCAGTTTAGTAATACTCTCTCAGTTTAGTAATATTCTCTCAGTTTAGTAATACTCTCTCAGTTTAGTAATATTCTCTCAGTTTAGTAATATTCTCTCAGTTTAGTAATATTCCTTCAGCTCTCTCAGTTTAGTAATATTCCCTCAGTTTAGTAATACTCTCTCAGTTTAGTAATATTCTCTCAGTTTAGTAATACTCTCTCAGTTTAGTAATATTCTCTCAGTTTAGTAATACTCTCTCAGTTTAGTAATATTCTCTCAGTTTAGTAATACTCTCTCAGGTCTCTCAGTTTAGTAATATTCTCTCAGTTTAGTAATACTCTCTCAGTTTAGTAATATTCTCTCAGTTTAGTAATATCCTCTCAGTTTAGTAATATTCTCTCAGTTTAGTAATACTCTCTCGGGTTAGTAATACTCTCGCAGTTTAGTAAAACTCTCTCAGTCTTAGTAATACTCTCTCAGCTCTCTCAGTTTAGTAATACTCTCTCAGT
>NW_027256445.1:0-9284 GCF_045679555.1 Salvelinus alpinus
ACACTGCTCAAAAAAATAAAGGGAACACTTAAACAACACAATGTAACTCCAAGTCAATCACACTTCTATGAAATCAAACTGTCCACTTAGGAAGCAACACTGATTGACAATAAATTTCACATGCTGTTGTGCAAATGGAATAGACAAAAGGTGGAAATTATAGGCAATTAGCAAGACACCCCCAAAAAAGGAGTGATTCTGCAGGTGGTGACCACAGACAACTTCTCAGTTCCTATGCTTCCTGGCTGATGTTTTGGTCACTTTTGAATGCTGGCGGTGCTCTCACTCTAGTGGTAGCATGAGACGGAGTCTACAACCCACACAAGTGGCTCAGGTAGTGCAGTTCATCCAGGATGGCACATCAATGCGAGCTGTGGCAAAAAGGTTTGCTGTGTCTGTCAGCGTAGTGTCCAGAGCATGGAGGCGCTACCAGGAGACAGGCCAGTACATCAGGAGACGTGGAGGAGGCCGTAGGAGGGCAACAACCCAGCAGCAGGACCGCTACCTCCGCCTTTGTGCAAGGAGGTGCACTGCCAGAGCCCTGCAAAATGACCTCCAGCAGGCCACAAATGTGCATATGTCAGCATATGGTCTCACAAGGGGTCTGAGGATCTCATCTCGGTACCTAATGGCAGTCAGGCTACCTCTGGCGAGCACATGGAGGGCTGTGCGGCCCCACAAAGAAATGCCACCCCACACCATGACTGACCCACCGCCAAACTGGTCATGCTGGAGGATGTTGCAGGCAGCAGAACATTCTCCATGGCGTCTCCAGACTCTGTCACGTCTGTCACATGTGCTCATGTGCTCAGTGTGAACCTGCTTTCATCTGTGAAGAGCACAGGGCGCCAGTGGCGAATTTGCCAATCTTGGTGTTCTCTGGCAAATGCCAAACGTCCTGCACGGTGCTGGGCTGTAAGCACAACCCCCACCTGTGGACGTCGGGCCCTCATACCACCCTCATGGAGTCTGTTTCTGACCGTTTGAGCAGACACATGCACATTTGTGGCCTGCTGGAGGTCATTTTGCAGGGCTCTGGCAGTGCACCTCCTTGCACAAAGGCGGAGGTAGCGGTCCTGCTGCTGGGTTGTTGCCCTCCTACGGCCTCCTCCACGTCTCCTGATGTACTGGCCTGTCTCCTGGTAGCGCCTCCATGCTCTGGACACTACGCTGACAGACACAGCAAACCTTTTTGCCACAGCTCGCATTGATGTGCCATCCTGGATGAACTGCACTACCTGAGCCACTTGTGTGGGTTGTAGACTCCGTCTCATGCTACCACTAGAGTGAGAGCACCGCCAGCATTCAAAAGTGACCAAAACATCAGCCAGGAAGCATAGGAACTGAGAAGTTGTCTGTGGTCACCACCTGCAGAATCACTCCTTTTTTGGGGGTGTCTTGCTAATTGCCTATAATTTCTACCTTTTGTCTATTCCATTTGCACAACAGCATGTGAAATTTATTGTCAATCAGTGTTGCTTCCTAAGTGGACAGTTTGATTTCACAGAAGTGTGATTGACTTGGAGTTACATTGTGTTGTTAAAGTGTTCCCTTTATTTTTTTGAGCAGTGTATATATATATATAACACACAACACACAGGCTGAGGTTGTGATGGTAGTACTGTATCTTCTCTGCAGAATGATTTGTATTATGGCGGGAGAGCAGTAGGTAACAAGATAACATAAAGGATTCAGGTCTGCACAGTGAGTGGTGTGCTACATTTACACAGCGTTTTCATTATATCCAATCTGAATCTATAGTCAGAACTGTGTAGTCATAAAACAGTAACGTAGGAGGGAACAAGTTGATGTGGAACACATTTTAGAATGGAAACTGTTCAAGGACAGAGGTGATATTATACAGGTTCATATGTTTGAGAGGAATGTTCTTGCCCTCATCTGTACTGTATCAGTTTTAATTAAATGAATTAAAGAACTATGGTTATGTAATATGCCTATTGTAGTGTGAGCGTCATACCCCCCCCCAGTCTTTGAGACAGTAAAGTCCTAGATTTGAAGGTCCTTTAAAGTTGTTCCAAATGTCACAGGAAGATTGTTCTTATTTTACTTTCCTTGATAAATGGTCTGCATGCAGCAGAGTCCTGGTTCAACTCTTCAAATGATAGTGTTGATTAGGGGAAGGTAATGCCAACTAAATAATGTTCAAGAAATACACAAATGTAAATTAAGTTAGAAATGACATCCCTGGTTTTTGTGAAAGTGTGAAAAAGGACACGTATCATTTTCAAATGTTCTATCAGTGAATTATGACATTCGCTACACTGGATATTCCATACCTTAGGCTGTCGGTAAATCATATTTAATGCCCTACGCATCATAGCACTTGGGTATATTTTTATGACAAGAAACATTACTCTCTCTACTGTAGAGAGACTTAAGTTCAGCTGTGATGCTACAGAGAGACCTTTTAAATCAAAACATTTATTGTATGAACCCAAGAACACACCCAATAAATATGACGTCATTATGAATGTGTTCCTGTGAGGTAGGTGTTCCATGTTGAGTTATTGGCTGTTACTGAGCATGACACTACCATTCACAATTTCTACACCCCATAATGTGATCCACTTGGAATAACATGCATGGCTGTTGAGAATTAAATGTGCATGCACAGTAACACACAATGAACAGTTGTTCCATGATAAATTCCATATTTGAGCGTTTGTGTTTGAGCACAACTACAAATACCTAGGTGTCTGGTTAGACTGTAAACTCTCCTTCCAGACTCACATCAAACATCTCCAATCCAAAGTTAAATCCAGAATTGGCTTCCTATTCCGCAACAAAGCATCCTTCACTCATGCTGCCAAACATACCCTTGTAAAACTGACCATCCTACCAATCCTCGACTTTGGTGATGTCATTTACAAAATAGCCTCCAATACCCTACTCAATAAATTGGATGCAGTATATCACAGTGCCATCCGTTTTGTCACCAAAGCCCCATATACTACCCACCACTGCGACTTGTACGCTCTCGTTGGCTGGCCCTCGCTTCATACTCGTCGCCAAACCCACTGGCTCCAGGTCATCTACAAGACCCTGCTAGGTAAAGTCCCCCCTTATCTCAGCTCGCTGGTCACCATAGCAGCACCCACCTGTAGCACGCGCTCCAGCAGGTATATCTCTCTGGTCACACCCAAAACCAATTCTTCCTTTGGCCGCCTCTCCTTCCAGTTCTCTGCTGCCAATGAACGAACTACAAAAATCTTTGAAACTGGAAACACTTATCTCCCTCACTAGCTTTAAGTACCAGCTGTCAGAGCAGCTCATAGATTACTGCACCTGTACATAGCCCATCTATAATTTAGCCCAAACAAATACCTCTTTCCCTACTGTATTTATTTATTTTGCTCCTTTGCACCCCATTATTTCTATCTCTACTTTGCACTTTCTTCCACTGCAAATCAACCATTCCAGTGTTTTACTTGCTATATTGTATTTACTTCGCCACCGTGGCCTTTTTTTTTGCCTTTCACCTCCCTTATCTCACCTCACTTGCTCACATTGTATATAGACTTATTTTTCTGCTGTATTATTGACTGTATGTTTGTCCATGTGTAACTCTGTGTTTTTGTATGTGTCGAACTGCTTTGCTTTATCTTGGCCAGGTCGCAATTGTAAATGAGAACGTGTTCTCAACTTGCCTACCTGGTTAAATAAAGGTGAAATAAATAAATATGTGTGTACAACCCCCTGTGCCCCACTGACAACATACAAGTGATGAGCACTTCTCCTACCTACATGAGATGTTCCCAGACACATGGGACAAGATAATGATAACCCATACACGTGCTCTAGGTCTAGTCTGTGAGGGTTGTTCCCTGCTCTAGACTACCTACTTATTATCACCCTATTCTTTGAAATGTCCCCTTCAGTGTTCTCTCCCTCTGTTCATAAATCATCATGCCGTTACAGTGTACCTCCACTTGGGGGAGACAAAGCTTCTCCAGCGCGTCACTTGTTTGTATAACATGGATTAGGATGACGGATGTAAACAATACAGTATGAATGACTGTTACATCAAATGAGATTGACGATTATTTATTTGTAAGAGACGCTTGAGTAACCAGGTCTGTAATTCTATCAATTGTATAGTTGCAGATGTTTAATTATTTGTAAATTCATTGGCCTTATAAAGGAACATCGACGGCAGCATAATATTTCTGACCTTGTTACAATTACATTGAAAGTCATATTTTATTGCACATTTTCTAGTGGCTAAATTTGTATTTGTATTTATTAGAATCTCCATTAGCTGTTGCCAAGGCAGCAGCTACTCGTCCTGGGGTCCAGCAAATTAAGGCATTTATACAATTTGAAAAACATTACAATACATTCACAACAGATTTCACAACACATTAAGTGTGTGCCCTCAGGCCACTACTCTACTACCACATATCTACAACACAAAATATATGTGTACGTGTGTGTTTAGTGCTATGATAAATGACTCCAATAAGTGCCATATAGAGCCCTGGCACATAGGTTGTGGGTTGGAAGACATCACTGTAACTGGTGCCAGCATTGACCCATATAAGGGAATTATTACCTTACAGTAAATACTTTTTAGATGCTTCAATGGATTATATGCATCATGATCATCCTGTAGCGCGTGTATGCCAACCGGCCATTTATAGGCTACAAAGCGCGTTCCAAGGAAATTACGCATATGTTAATATATTTATTGGTGTTATTGTAGTGGTGCTCTTTACTTGAGTGACCATATTGCTTAGCAGCCTGTCATCGTTTTAAATATCAATGGCACTGTGAGGTCACAGCTACGTCGCATCCATAGGGACCGTCCACGATTGTTCCCGGGGTTACTTTATAGCACGTCAATAAAGGGGTCCTTTTTGGTCACGGTGGACCGAAGGCGAGCAGTCTGTTGCAAGGCAAAGCCTGACCACGACTTTGGGACCGTTTTCCAGAGGACCAGACGACTGGGAGAACTACAATAGCAACCCCACTCTTTGTGGGAGAGAGCCCCCCTCCTCTCCCTTCCCTCCGCGGCTCTGAACGTCGCTCTTTCCACTCCACCCCTCCTAGGTTGGGTCCCGCAGAGCTTTACCTCGCCTGTCGATTTTTTTCATCACTGCGGTGAGTGTGTGTGTGTGTGTGAAGTCTGTGAGCTCACACAGATATACCCTTATGGTAACCGCCTTAGTCATACAGCTGACATGTAAATCGACTTGCCAGCCGGCTATCAAAACCGAGCCAGACAGTAAAGACATACGGCAAATTAAGACACCCGCCGCAAGAGAAGCACTCCACCATCCATCCACCTCTGCAGTTCAGTCCTCTCCGGAAAATCTTTCCACCTGCCGACACATCTTATATGACCGTCTCAAAGGTAAGAAGTTGCTACATTGTATCTACCGCTCTGGTATCTACCGCTTATTGATAACAACTAATGTTACCAGCGGCTCACGGTACAAATATGAATGTGGTTGTTACATTAATATCGTAACCTAGCCTAAATATTGTTTTGAAGGACGGTTTATTTAGCTTGACTGACCGCGTGGCTATGTCCACAGCACTGCCACGCGGCTGTATGTAAGCTACTCACTCCTGTAATGTAGAAATTAAATGAACACAAATGTATGATAACTAGCTACCAAATTTATAACAATATACGCATTTTAGGGTATGTTTCAGGGTGCATTGAAGGGATTGACAGGCGGTGTTACGGAGCACCCAGGTATCGCTTTCAGGGCGTTTTACTGTGCTACTGGTGCCTTCATCAGTTCGCCAGAGATGGTGTACGATTGCTCCATAGTGTTACACAGAGGAAGACGTAAACAAACTTGAAGGCAACATACGTGGTGTTTTGAAGCATGGGTTTAATGCTGAACATATGCGTAGGCTAGTGGTGGGATGGAACCTGGACTTGTCTCCTCACTCACAGCCTCTCCCTCTGTATGAAAGTGTAGTTCGTTAGTTATAAGGCATGGCATGAACCAAGTCTCCACTTGTTTAACCCAAGTGTAATATTTAGGCTTAAAAGTAGGCTACAATAGTAACCCATGCATTATAAGAGAACCGCATGTCTACTAGTTTGTCTTGAAAGGACAACCTGACAAGTATTTTGCTTAATTTACTGAGTTTAGAGTTTTTTGGGGGGTGATGAGATGTTGGTGAGGCAATCCAATTAGATACTGTAGTGATGTATACATGTTATAGTCTTTCAGGCTGAAGGGAAGACTTGACAAATAATGCATTAGGAAAATGTATATTATCGCCTGAGATGGTGAAGAACACTTTTGTAGCTAGAATAAGTTTTAAATCCTTTATTAGAAAATCATCTCCTTACAGCCAATATTGAATAAAGGTGAGGAACATGAGGATAAAGATAGGAACAGGGTTTCCCAAACTCGTGCACGTTCTGGTTTCTGCCCTGGCACTACACAGCTGATTCAACTAACCAACTAATCATCAAGCTTTGATCATTTGAATAAGCTGTGTAGTGTTAGGGCAAAAACCAAAACGTGCACCCATTTGGGTCCCCAGGACCGAGTTTGGGAAACGCTGGGCTAAAGGGAAGACTATTGAACGCGTGAGGAAAAATGAGGATAATGATTAGAACGTCATGTCTAGCAGCAGACAGTTCTATCCTCAGTTGGCCGGTAGTTATACCCAAACATTGGTTAATGGAAGGTGTAGGTCACAATACATGTAGCCTAGTAGATAGAAACACACCTCTAGTATTTTTCACACTCAGTGAAATCTCTGCCGCCAATGCTTTTAAAGCTGGACCATGAACCGCTGGCCCGTATCTGTGTCATGTTATTACGAAGACAGTCAACAGATGCTGGAGATTCTATATTGCGTCTCAAATGGCACCCTATTCCCTATATAGTAGTGCACTACTTTTGATCAGGGCCAATAGGGCTCTGGTCAAAGTAGTGCATTATTGGGAATAGGGTGCCATTTGGGATGCACATTTGTGTCTTTCACACCCGTCCACACTGCCCGTTTATTAACCGTAGGTTCTATGCCACAGGGTTGTGACTGGTTGCAATGCCCTTTTGTAAGATGCTTGTTACACTGTTTGGCATTCTGGATAGCTCACTCTTGGCTGAGACATTGGGTTTTTCTGTCTAATGCTTGACATGCCAAAAAAAAGTAAATTCAAACAAGTCGTTATTTAGGTTATATTCTGACAAAAAATAGTGGTCAAGCTTATGTCTGGTCAAATCAATTTGACCAGACATATGTACAGTCATGTATAATATTTAAAATTTTACAGTAAGTATGTAAACCGAATATGTGACCCATATTCAAGTTATTTACTGTAATACTGCTGAATGAAGTCAATAGAAGGACCATGCAGCAAAGTACAGCAACTTTATTGTAGCAGGAGGTATCAAAGTCCTCACTGTAAGAGCTTTCTTGATTGGAGGCGTGGCCCTGTGCAAACATGGCCTTGAACCTGAGTGCTTTGTAGCTTACTTACATTTGATTGACAGATACAATCTTAGAGAAAACATGGGACCTAGGCTAGCTAGCATACATCACTCACTGTTGAGTAACTGAAATAGGAAATGGTTTATGTTCTGTATTGTAAAATCCAGAACTACGTTAAATGATGTTTCCCTGACTACCGGTATGCACATATATATACAGTGGGGAGAACAAGTATTTGATACACTGACAATTTTGCAGGTTTTCCTACTTACAAAGCATGTAGAGGTCTGTAATTTTTATCATAGGTACACTTCAACTGTGAGAGACGGAATCTAAAACAAAAATCCAGAAAATCACATTGTATGATTTTTAATTAATTAATTTGCATTTTATTGCATGACATAAGTATTTGATACATCAGAAAAGCAGAACTGAATATTTGGTACAGAAACCTTAGTTTGCAATTACAGAGATCATACGTTTCCTGTAGTTCTTGACCAGGTTTGCACACACTGCAGCAGGGATTTTGGCCCACTCCTCCATACAGACCTTCTCCAGATCCTTCAGGTTTCGGGGCTGTCGCTGGGCAATACGGACTTTCGGCTCCCTCCAAAGATTTTCTATTGGGTTCAGGTCTGGAGACTGGCTAGGCCACTCCAGGACCTTGAGATGCTTCTTACGGAGCCACTCCTTAGTTGCCCTGGCTGTGTGTTTCGGGTCGTTGTCATGCTGGAAGACCCAGCCACGACCCATCTTCAATGCTCTTACTGAGGGAAGGAGGTTGTTGGTCAAGATCTCGCGATACATGGCCCCATCCATCCTCCCTTCAATACGGTGCAGTCGTCCTGTCCCCTTTGCAGAAAAGCATCCCCAAAGAATGATGTTTCCACCTCCATGCTTCACGGTTGGGATGGTGTTCTTGGGGTTGTACTCATCCTTCTATTCCTCCAAACACGGCGAGTGGAGTTTAGAGCAAAAAGCTCTATTTTTGTCTCATCAGACCACATGACCTTCTCCCATTCCTCCTCTGGATCATCCAGATGGTCATTGGCAAACTTCAGACGGGCCTGGACATGCGCTGGCTTGAGCAGGGGGACCTTGCGTGCGCTGCAGGATTTTAATCCATGACGGCGTAGTGTGTTACTAATGGTTTTCTTTGAGACTGTGGTCCCAGCTCTCTTCAGGTCATTGACCAGGTCCTGCCGTGTAGTTCTGGGCTGATCCCTCACATTCCTCATGATCATTGATGCCCCACGAGGTGAGATCTTGCATGGAGCCCCAGACCGAGGGTGATTGACCGTCATCTTGAACTTCTTCCATTTTCTAATAATTGTGCCAACAGTTGTTGCCTTCTCACCAAGCTGCTTGGCTATTGTCCTGTAGCCCATCCCAGCCTTGTACAGGTCTACAATTTATCCCTGATGTCCTTACACAGCTCTCTGGTCTTGGCCATTGTGGAGAGGTTGGAGTCTGTTTGATTGAGTGTGTGGACAGGTGTCTTTTATACAGGTAACGAGTTCAAACAGGTGCAGTTAATACAGGTAATGAGTGGAGAACAGGAGGGCTTCTTAAAGAAAAACTAACAGGTCTGTGAGAGCCGGAATTCTTACTGGTTGGTAGGTGATCAAATACTTATGTCATGCAATAAAATGCAAATTAATTACTTAAAAATCATACAATGTGATTTTCTGGATTTTTGTTTTAGATTCCGTCTCTCACAGTTGAAGTGTACCTATGATAAAAATGACAGACCTCTACATGCTTTGTAAGTAGGAAAACCTGCAAAATCGGCAGTGTATCAAATACTTGTTCTCCCCACTGTATATATATATATATATATGTATATATATATATAT
>NW_027256446.1:2500-9212 GCF_045679555.1 Salvelinus alpinus
GGAGGGGTGAGAGGGGGAGAAGGGATGGGATGGAGGGGTGAGAGGGGGAGAAGGGATGGGATGGAGGGGTGAGAGGGGGAGAAGGGATGGGATGGAGGGGTGAGAGGGGGAGAAGGGATGGGATGGAGGGGTGAGAGGGGGAGAAGGGATGGGATGGAGGGGTGAGAGGGGGAGAAGGGATGGGATGGAGGGGTGAGAGGGGGAGAAGGGATGTGGTATGAGAGGGGTGAGAGGGGGAGAAGGGATGGGATGGAGGGGTGAGAGGGGGAGAAGGGATGGGATGGAGGGGTGAGAGGGGGAGAAGGGATGGGATGGAGGGGTGAGAGGGGGAGAAGGGATGGGATGGAGGGGTGAGAGGGGGAGAAGGGATGGGATGGAGGGGTGAGAGGGGGAGAAGGGATGGGATGGAGGGGTGAGAGGGGGAGAAGGGATGGGATGGAGGGGTGAGAGGGGGAGAAGGGATGTGGTATGAGAGGGGTGAGAGGGGGAGAAGGGATGGGATGGAGGGGTGAGAGGGGGAGAAGGGATGGGATGGAGGGGTGAGAGGGGGAGAAGGGATGGGATGGAGGGGTGAGAGGGGGAGAAGGGATGGGATGGAGGGGTGAGAGGGGGAGAAGGGATGGGGTGGAGGGGTGAGAGGGGGAGAAGGGATGGGATGGAGGGGTGAGAGGGGGAGAAGGGATGGGATGGAGGGGTGAGAGGGGGAGAAGGGATGGGATGGAGGGGTGAGAGGGGGAGAAGGGATGGGATGGAGGGGTGAGAGGGGGAGAAGGGATGGGATGGAGGGGTGAGAGGGGGAGAAGGGATGGGATGGAGGGGTGAGAGGGGGAGAAGGGATGGGATGGAGGGGTGAGAGGGGGAGAAGGGATGGGATGGAGGGGTGAGAGGGGGAGAAGGGATGGGATGGAGGGGTGAGAGGGGGAGAAGGGATGGGATGGAGGGGTGAGAGGGGGAGAAGGGATGGGATGGAGGGGTGAGAGGGGGAGAAGGGATGTGGTATGAGAGGGGTGAGAGGGGGAGAAGGGATGGGATGGAGGGGTGAGAGGGGGAGAAGGGATGGGATGGAGGGGTGAGAGGGGGAGAAGGGATGGGATGGAGGGGTGAGAGGGGGAGAAGGGATGGGATGGAGGGGTGAGAGGGGGAGAAGGGATGGGATGGAGGGGTGAGAGGGGGAGAAGGGATGGGATGGAGGGGTGAGAGGGGGAGAAGGGATGTGGTATGAGAGGGGTGAGAGGGGGAGAAGGGATGGGATGGAGGGGTGAGAGGGGGAGAAGGGATGGGATGGAGGGGTGAGAGGGGGAGAAGGGATGGGATGGAGGGGTGAGAGGGGGAGAAGGGATGGGATGGAGGGGTGAGAGGGGGAGAAGGGATGGGATGGAGGGGTGAGAGGGGGAGAAGGGATGGGATGGAGGGGTGAGAGGGGGAGAAGGGATGGGATGGAGGGGTGAGAGGGGGAGAAGGGATGGGATGGAGGGGTGAGAGGGGGAGAAGGGATGGGATGGAGGGGTGAGAGGGGGAGAAGGGATGGGATGGAGGGGTGAGAGGGGGAGAAGGGATGGGATGGAGGGGTGAGAGGGGGAGAAGGGATGGGATGGAGGGGTGAGAGGGGGAGAAGGGATGGGATGGAGGGGTGAGAGGGGGAGAAGGGATGTGGTATGAGAGGGGTGAGAGGGGGAGAAGGGATGGGATGGAGGGGTGAGAGGGGGAGAAGGGATGGGATGGAGGGGTGAGAGGGGGAGAAGGGATGGGATGGAGGGGTGAGAGGGGGAGAAGGGATGGGATGGAGGGGTGAGAGGGGGAGAAGGGATGGGATGGAGGGGTGAGAGGGGGAGAAGGGATGGGATGGAGGGGTGAGAGGGGGAGAAGGGATGGGATGGAGGGGTGAGAGGGGGAGAAGGGATGTGGTATGAGAGGGGTGAGAGGGGGAGAAGGGATGGGATGGAGGGGTGAGAGGGGGAGAAGGGATGGGATGGAGGGGTGAGAGGGGGAGAAGGGATGGGATGGAGGGGTGAGAGGGGGAGAAGGGATGGGATGGAGGGGTGAGAGGGGGAGAAGGGATGGGATGGAGGGGTGAGAGGGGGAGAAGGGATGGGATGGAGGGGTGAGAGGGGGAGAAGGGATGGGATGGAGGGGTGAGAGGGGGAGAAGGGATGGGATGGAGGGGTGAGAGGGGGAGAAGGGATGGGATGGAGGGGTGAGAGGGGGAGAAGGGATGGGATGGAGGGGTGAGAGGGGGAGAAGGGATGGGATGGAGGGGTGAGAGGGGGAGAAGGGATGGGATGGAGGGGTGAGAGGGGGAGAAGGGATGGGATGGAGGGGTGAGAGGGGGAGAAGGGATGTGGTATGAGAGGGGTGAGAGGGGGAGAAGGGATGGGATGGAGGGGTGAGAGGGGGAGAAGGGATGGGATGGAGGGGTGAGAGGGGGAGAAGGGATGGGATGGAGGGGTGAGAGGGGGAGAAGGGATGGGATGGAGGGGTGAGAGGGGGAGAAGGGATGGGATGGAGGGGTGAGAGGGGGAGAAGGGATGGGATGGAGGGGTGAGAGGGGGAGAAGGGATGGGATGGAGGGGTGAGAGGGGGAGAAGGGATGTGGTATGAGAGGGGTGAGAGGGGGAGAAGGGATGGGATGGAGGGGTGAGAGGGGGAGAAGGGATGGGATGGAGGGGTGAGAGGGGGAGAAGGGATGGGATGGAGGGGTGAGAGGGGGAGAAGGGATGGGATGGAGGGGTGAGAGGGGGAGAAGGGATGGGATGGAGGGGTGAGAGGGGGAGAAGGGATGGGATGGAGGGGTGAGAGGGGGAGAAGGGATGGGATGGAGGGGTGAGAGGGGGAGAAGGGATGGGATGGAGGGGTGAGAGGGGGAGAAGGGATGGGATGGAGGGGTGAGAGGGGGAGAAGGGATGGGATGGAGGGGTGAGAGGGGGAGAAGGGATGGGATGGAGGGGTGAGAGGGGGAGAAGGGATGGGATGGAGGGGTGAGAGGGGGAGAAGGGATGTGGTATGAGAGGGGTGAGAGGGGGAGAAGGGATGGGATGGAGGGGTGAGAGGGGGAGAAGGGATGGGATGGAGGGGTGAGAGGGGGAGAAGGGATGGGATGGAGGGGTGAGAGGGGGAGAAGGGATGGGATGGAGGGGTGAGAGGGGGAGAAGGGATGGGATGGAGGGGTGAGAGGGGGAGAAGGGATGGGATGGAGGGGTGAGAGGGGGAGAAGGGATGGGATGGAGGGGTGAGAGGGGGAGAAGGGATGTGGTATGAGAGGGGTGAGAGGGGGAGAAGGGATGGGATGGAGGGGTGAGAGGGGGAGAAGGGATGGGATGGAGGGGTGAGAGGGGGAGAAGGGATGGGATGGAGGGGTGAGAGGGGGAGAAGGGATGGGATGGAGGGGTGAGAGGGGGAGAAGGGATGGGATGGAGGGGTGAGAGGGGGAGAAGGGATGGGATGGAGGGGTGAGAGGGGGAGAAGGGATGGGATGGAGGGGTGAGAGGGGGAGAAGGGATGGGATGGAGGGGTGAGAGGGGGAGAAGGGATGGGATGGAGGGGTGAGAGGGGGAGAAGGGATGGGATGGAGGGGTGAGAGGGGGAGAAGGGATGGGATGGAGGGGTGAGAGGGGGAGAAGGGATGGGATGGAGGGGTGAGAGGGGGAGAAGGGATGGGATGGAGGGGTGAGAGGGGGAGAAGGGATGGGATGGAGGGGTGAGAGGGGGAGAAGGGATGGGATGGAGGGGTGAGAGGGGGAGAAGGGATGGGATGGAGGGGTGAGAGGGGGAGAAGGGATGGGATGGAGGGGTGAGAGGGGGAGAAGGGATGGGATGGAGGGGTGAGAGGGGGAGAAGGGATGGGATGGAGGGGTGAGAGGGGGAGAAGGGATGGGATGGAGGGGTGAGAGGGGGAGAAGGGATGGGATGGAGGGGTGAGAGGGGGAGAAGGGATGTGGTATGAGAGGGGGACGGGGGAGAGAAGGAGAGTGTGAGAGGGGATGGGGAGGAAGGATGAAAGGGGGAGAGTGTGAGAGGGGATGGGGAGGAGGGCTACGAAGGGGTTGTGAGGGAAGGTCATTGTTTCAAAGTGGACCCACCCCTCTCTCCCCTCTCTTCTATCCTCCCCTCTCCCCCTCTCCTCTATCCCTCTCCTCTGTCCTCCCCTCTATCCTCTATCCTCTCCTCCTCTCCTCTATCCTCTCCTCCTCTCCTCCTCCCCTCTATCCTCTATCCCTCTCCCCAATCCTCTCCTCTACCCTCTCCTCCTCTCCTTTATCCTCTCCTCTACCCTCTCCTCCTCTCCTCTATCCTCCCCTCTATCCTCTATCCTCTCCTCTATCCTCCCCTATATCCTCTATCCTCCCCTCTATCCTCTCCTCTATCCTCCCCTATATCCTCTATCCTCTCCTCTATCCTCCCCTATATCCTCTATCCTCCCCTCTATCCTCTATCCTCTCCTCCTCCCCTTATCCTCCCCTCTATCCTTTCCTCCTCTCCTCTATCCCCTCCCCTCCCCTCGGAACCATATGAAATAACAGGTCAACTGTATCTCTCTCTCTCTCTCTCTCTCTCTCTCTCTCTCTCTCTCTCTCTCTCTCTCTCTCTCTCTCTCTCTCTCTCTCTCTCTCTCTCTCTCTCTCTCACTCTCTCTCTTTGTCACTCTCTCTTCCTATTTTAATGTATGTTGTCAACATGCTCTAGGTCATGCACAAACTGGTCGCCTCCCTCCATCCCTTTCTCCCTCTCCCCCTCTCGCTCCATCCCTTTCTCTCTCCCTCTCTCGCTCCATCCCTTTCTCTCTCCCCCTCTCGCTTCATCACGTTCTCTCTCCCTCTCTCGCTCCATCCCTTTCTCTCTCCCCCTCTCGCTTCATTCAGTTCTCTCCCCCTCTCGCTTCATCACGTTCTCTCTCCCCCTCTTGCTCCATCCCTCTCTCTCCCCCTCTCTCTTCATCACGTTCTCTCTCCCTATCTAGCTCCATCCCTTTCTCTCTCCCCCTCTCGCTCCATCCCTTTCTCTCTCCCCCTCTCGCTTCATCACGTTCTCTCTCCCTCCCTCGCTCCATCCCTTTCTCTCTCCCCCTCTCGCTTCATCACGTTCTCTCTCCCCCTCTCGCTTCATCACGTTCTCTCTCCCCCTCTCGCTCCATCACGTTCTCTCTCCCTATCTAGCTCCATCCCTTTCTCTCTCCCCCTCTCGCTTCATCACGTTCTCTCTCCCTCCCTCGCTCCATCCCTTTCTCTCTCCCCCTCTCGCTTCATCACGTTCTCTCTCCCCCTCTCGCTTTATCACGTTCTCTCTCCCCCTCTCGCTCCATCCCTTTCCCTCTCCCCCTCTTTAGCTCCATCCCTTTCTCTCTCCCCCTCTCGCTTCATCACGTTCTCTCTCCCTCTCTCTAGCTCCATCCCTTTCTCTCTCCCCCTCTCGCTCCATCCCTCTCTCTCCCCCTCTTGCTTCATCACATTCTCTCTCCCCCTCTCGCTCCATCCCTCTCTCTCCCCCTCTCGCTTCATCACGTTCTCTCTCCCTATCTAGCTCCATCCCTTTCTCTCTCCCCCTCTCGCTTCATCACGTTCTCTCTCCCTCCCTCGCTCCATCCCTTTCTCTCTCCCCCTCTCGCTTCATCACGTTCTCTCTCCCCCTCTCGCTTCATCACGTTCTCTCTCCCCCTCTCGCTCCATCACGTTCTCTCTCCCTATCTAGCTCCATCCCTTTCTCTCTCCCCCTCTCGCTTCATCACGTTCTCTCTCCCCCTCTCGCTTCATCACGTTCTCTCTCCCCCTCTCGCTCCATCCCTTTCTCTCTCCCTCTCTCCCTCCATCTTTCCATCCTTCCATCCCCCTGGTGACTGTGGAAGCACCCACTGAGTATCCAAAACCCCTAGAACACACACAAACACTAGAGTTTATGATGATATGGGTTATTATTAGTAATAAAACTAGAGTTTATGATGTGTTAGGTTATAATTATTAATAATATAACTAGAGTTTATGATGAGTTGGGTTATAATTATTAATATAACTAGAGTTGATGATGAGTTGGGTTATTATTATTAATATAACTAGAGTTGATGATGAGTTGGGTTATTATTATTAATATAACTAGAGTTGATGATGAGTTTGGTTATAATTATTAATATAACTAGAGTTGATGATGAGTTGGGTTATTATTATTAATATAACTAGAGTTGATGATGAGTTGGGTTATAATTATTAATATAACTAGAGTTGATGATGATTTGGGTTATAATTATTAATATAACTAGAGTTGGGTTATTTCCGTGTTGTGTGTGTCCATCGTGGATTCCTTCTAGACATATTTACTTCAGGTAGACTAGGCTTGTCTCTAATTAGCCATTACGTACCATGTCCAAACTGTTTCTCCTTCTCTCACTAAACCCCGGCCGTCCTTTAAACAGCCCCAGGCTCTGACTACTACTACTTACATGATTTAAATGCTGTCCTTAACAACATCCATCATTTAAACACAGCCCCAGGCTCTGCCTTACGTGTTACTGTAAAGGAGGACAAGAAGAGAGGTAAAAAAAAAATCTATCATTCCACATCAATTAAATAAGAAGAGAGCTGTAATTGATTGTCGTTGGAGTAACTGTGGATCGGTAGGCACACACACACACACACACACGCACACACACACACACACACACACACACACACACACACACACACACACACACACACACACACACACACACACACACACACACACACAC
>NW_027256447.1:0-9187 GCF_045679555.1 Salvelinus alpinus
GATAATCTCCCTCGATCTGGGGCTCCACGCAAGATCTCACCCCGTGGGGTCAAAATGATCACAAGAACGGTGAGCAAAAATCCCAGAACCACACGGGGGGACCTAGTGAATGACCTGCAGAGAGCTGGGACCAAAGTAACAAAGCCTACCATCAGTAACACACTACGCCGCCAGGGACTCAAATCCTGCAGTGCCAGATGTGTCCCCCTGCTTAAGCCAGTACATGTCCAGACCCGTCTGAAGTTTGCTAGAGAGCATTTGGATGATCCAGAAGAAGATTGGGAGAATGTCATATGGTCAGATGAAACCAAAATATAACTTTTTGGTAAAAACTCAACTCGTCGTGTTTGGAGGACAAAGAATGCTGAGTTGCATCCAAAGAACACCATACCTACTGTGAAGCATGGGGGTGGAAACATCATGCTTTGGGGCTGTTTTTCTGCAAAGGGACCAGGACGACTGATCCGTGTAAAGGAAAGAATGAATGGGGCCATGTATCGTGAGATTTTGAGTGAAAACCTCCTTCCATCAGCAAGGGCATTGAAGATGAAACGTGGCTGGGTCTTTCAGCATGACAATGATCCCAAACACACCGCCCGGGAAATGAAGGAGTGGCTTCGTAAGAAGCATTTCAAGGTCCTGGAGTGGCCTAGCCAGTCTCCAGATCTCAACCCCATAGAAAATCTTTGGAGGGAGTTGAAAGTCTGTGTTGCCCAGCAACAGCCCCAAAACATCACTGCTCTAGAGGAGATCTGCATGGAGGAATGGGCCAAAATACCAGCAACAGTGTGTGAAAACGTTGTGAAGACTTACAGAAAACGTTTGACCTCTGTCATTGCCAACAAAGGGTATATAACAAAGTATTGAGATAAACTTTTGTTATTGACCAAATACTTATTTTCCACCATAATTTGCAAATAAATTCATAAAAAATCCTACAATGTGATTTTCAGGATTTTTTTTCTCATTTTGTCTGTCATAGTTGAAGTGTACCTATGATGAAAATTACAGGCCTCTCTCATCTTTTTAAGTGGGAGAACTTGCACAATTGGTGGCTGACTAAATACTTTTTTGCCCCACTGTATGTGTGTATTCATTGTCATCTACGATGTTGCTGGGCTCAGTGCTGGCAGTGTGGTCCCCTGGTCTTCTGGTACCAGGACCATGAGAAAGGACGCTAGGCTTAGCAGAGACAGCTCAGGGACGAGTGCAGTGGAGGTAGGAAGAAAACAGAAACACAGATACTGTCAGTTCCTTAAAATGTAATGCAGGAAATGTAAACCTTGTGGTTTATTTGAGGTCTAAAAAGGCTTCAGAAGTTTGTAATTTCCACTTTGAAATGTAAGATTAGATTTTCCCTTACAAAAAAGTATTAACCCCTACAAAAATGTTTAGTAATTCAAATCCACATAATAATTCACATTTCCTGTTGCTGGAGGATTATTTTCCTGCTGTAGCAAACTAGGTCAAATTACGATCCTACATCTGTAGCCAGGACACCTGGGCCAACACCTCTACTCGCTATAACTGTGATAATTGGTTGTTTATCTACCTTAATTGAATGGGTAACACTTCATTTTAAGGGGTCCTTATTACAGTGTAATTACATATGCAATTATACTGTAACAAGTATTATAATTAATTGTAATAATTAATAGTTGCACTGTAAAAACAACATGCAACTCGTTGTAATTGCAGTCTGTAATTACAGAGGTGTAACAATGAATGCTTGTTGCCATGCTTCTTACAAATGTTACATTTGTATCCCAACGCATCCCAACGCACCTTATTTCAGTCTGCACAAACCACCTTATTTCAGTCTGCACAAACCACTTTATTTCAGTCTGCACAAACCACTTTATTTCAGTCTGCACAAACCACCTTATTTCAGTCTGCACAAACCACTTTATTTCAGTCTGCACAAACCACCTTATTTCAGTCTGCACAAACCACCTTATTTCAGTCTGCACAAACCACTTTATTTCAGTCTGCACAAACCACCTTATTTCAGTCTGCACAAACCACTTTATTTCAGTCTGCACAAACCACTTTATTTCAGTCTGCACAAACCACTTTATTTCAGTCTGCACAAACCACTTTATTTCAGTTTGCACAAACCACTTTATTTCAGTCTGCACAAACCACTTTATTTCAGTCTGCACAAACCACTTTATTTCAGTCTGCACAAACCACTTTATTTCAGTCTGCACAAACCACTTTATTTCAGTCTGCACAAACCACTTTATTTCAGTCTGCACAAACCACCTTATTTCAGTCTGCACAAACCACTTTATTTCAGTCTGCACAAACCACCTTATTTCAGTCTGCACAAACCACTTTATTTCAGTCTGCACAAACCACTTTATTTCAGTCTGCACAAACCACTTTATTTCAGTCTGCACAAACCACTTTATTTCAGTCTGCACAAACCACTTTATTTCAGTCTGCACAAACCACTTTATTTCAGTTTGCACAAACCACTTTATTTCAGTCTGCACAAACCACTTTATTTCAGTTTGCACAAACCACCTTATTTCAGTCTGCACAAACCACTTTATTTCAGTCTGCACAAACCACCTTATTTCAGTCTGCACAAACCACTTTATTTCAGTCTGCACAAACCACTTTATTTCAGTCTGCACAAACCACTTTATTTCAGTCTGCACAAACCACTTTATTTCAGTCTGCACAAACCACTTTATTTCAGTCTGCACAAACCACTTTATTTCAGTCTGCACAAACCACTTTATTTCAGTCTGCACAAACCACAGTGTTAGCCAATCGAAAACCGACCACCTCATTGACACAACTCTGCAATAAAGGGCTCTGGAGTCTGATACCCATGTCCAATGGCAAAAATGGGTTCACAAACAATTTACATTAAAAAAATGTCATATTTGTTTAATAATTTAACAGTGCATTTGACAAAGGGACAATTACTTTAACAATCAATTATACATTTGTAGACATATTAATAAACGGTTATGTTTTAAATGGTAAGTTAGTCATTTATGATTGCCAAAATGTAAGCCTATTATTAAGCTTGGTTGAATAATGGCTTATAAATGCACTTAAAATGGTCATAAGACAAACTATTTTTCCTTGCAAGGTTACATGATGGGACATTCTCACTTGCATTGTCACGTTCCTGACCTGTTTTCTGTTAGTTTTGTATGTGTTAGTTGGTCAGGATGTGAGTTTGGGTGGGCAGTCTATGTTTTCTGTTTCTATGTTGGTTTAATGGGTACCTGATATGGTTCTCAATTAGAGGCAGGTGGTTTTCATCTCCTCTGATTGAGAATCATATTAAGGTAGGTAGTTTCACAGTGTTTGTTTGTGGGTGGTTGTCTCCTGTGTCAGTGTCTATGTTTGCACCATACGGGACTGTTTCGTTCGTTCGTTCGTCGTTTTGTTTGTAGTAAGTACTTGTTCGTTCGTTCTTCGTGTTTCATGTAAGTTCGTGGTCCAAGTCTGTCTACATTCGGTTTGTTATTTTGTTTAGTTGTCAAGTATAGTTCGTTTTGTCTTGTTTAAATAAATAGTATTATGTCTTATTCCAACGCTGCATTTTGGTTCAATCCATGCTCCTCCTCTTCGGATGAAGAGGAGGAGGAACGCCGTTACAGAACCACCCACCAATCCAGAACCAAGCAGCGCAAGTTTGAGCAGCGGCCAAGAAATCAGGACTCATGGACTTGGGAGGAAGTATTGGAGGGAAAAGGACACTGGGCTCACATTGGGGAATATCGCCGCGCTCGTGAGGAGATGGAGGCAGCGAGAGCCCAAGAGCGGTGGTATGAGGAGGCAGCAAGGAGACGTGGCTGGAAGCCCGAGAAGAGACCCCAAAAATGTATTGGGGGGAGGCTAAGAGGTAGTGGGCCAAGGGCAGGTAGGAGACCTGCGCCCACTTCCCAGGCTTACCGTGGAGAGCGGGAGTACGGGCAGACACCGTGTTACGCAGTAGAGCGCACGGTGTCTCCTGTACGTGTGCATAGCCCGGTGCGGGTTATTCCACCTCCTCGCACTGGTAGGGCTAGATTGGGCATTGAGCCAGGTGTCATGAGGCCGGCTCAACGCGTCTGGTCTCCAGTGCGTCTCCTCGGGCCGGCTTACATGGCACCAGCCTTACGCATGGTGTCCCCGGTTCGCCTACATAGCCCGGTGCGGGTTATTCCACCTCCCCGCACTGGGCGGGCGACGGGGAGCATTCAACCAGGTAAGGTTGGGCAGGCTCAATGCTCAAGGGAGCCAGTACGCCTGCACGGTCCGGTATTTCCGGCGCTACCTCCCCGCCCCAGTACCACCAGTGCCTACACCACGCACCAGGCTTCCAGTGCGTCTTCAGAGCCCTGTTCCTCCTCCACGCACTCTTCCTATGGTGCGTGTCTCCAGCCCAGTGCCTCCAGTTCCGGCACCACGCACTAAGCCACCTGTGCGTCTCCAGAGTCCTGTACACACTGTTCCTTCTCCCCGCACTCGCCCTGAGGTGCGTGCCCTTAGCCCGGTACCACCAGTGCCGGTACCACGCACCAGGCCTATAGTGCGCTTTGAGAGGTCAGTGTGCCCTGTCCCTGCTCCCCGCACTAGCCTGAAAGTGCGTGTCCTTAGCCCGGTGCCTCCAGTTCCGGCACCACGCACCAGGTCTACAGTGCGCCTTATCCGGCCAGAGCCATCCGTCTCCACAGCGCCATCTGAGCCATCCGTCTCCCCAGCGCCATCTGAGCCATCCGTCTCCATAGCGCCATCTGAGCCATCCGTCTCCCCAGCGCCATCTGAGCCATCCGTCTCCATAGCGCCATCTGAGCCATCCGTCTCCCCAGCGCCATCTGAGCCATCCGTCTCCCCAGCGCCATCTGAGCCATCCGTCTCCCCAGCGCCATCTGAGCCATCCGTCTCCCCAGCGCCATCTGAGCCATCCGTCTGCCCAGTGCCGTCTGAGCCATCCGTCTGTCCCGAGCCATTAGAGCCGCCCGTCTGTTCCGAGCCGTCAGAGCCGTTCGTCAGTCAGGAGCCGCTAGAGCCGTTCTTCAGTCAGGATCTGCCAGAGCCGCCAACCAGACAGGATCTGCCAGAGCCGCCAACCAGACAGGATCTGCCAGAGCCGCCAACCAGACAGGATCTGCCAGAGCCGCCAACCAGACAGGATCTGCCAGAGCCGCCAACCAGACAGGATCTGCCAGAGCCGCCAACCAGACAGGATCTGCCAGAGCCGCCAACCAGACAGGATCTGCCAGAGCCGCCAGCCAGACAGGATCTGCCAGAGCCGCCAGCGAGCCATGAGCGTCCAGAGCCGTTAGTGAGCCATGAGCAGCCAGAGCCGTCAGCCTGCCATGAGCGTCCAGAGCCGTCAGCCTGCCATGAGCGTCCAGAGCCGTCAGCCTGCCATGAGCGTCCAGAGCCGTCAGCCTGCCATGAGCGTCCAGAGCCGTCAGCCTGCCATGAGCGTCCGGAGCCGTCATTCATCCAGAACTGCCTCTCAGTCCAGAGCTGTCTCTCTGTCCGGAGCTGCCCTTCAGTCCGCAGTTGCCCATCTATCCTGAGCTACCTCTCTATCCTGAGCTACCTCTCTATCCTGAGCTATCCCTCTGTCCTGAGCTACCTCTCTGTCCTGAGCTACCTTGTCCCGGAGCTGTCCTTTATCTTGGTGTTGCCCCTTAAATTAGGTGGGGGAAATAAGAGGGTGGTCATTCTAAGGGGGAGACGTAAGCTGGGATTGACTATGGTGGGGTGGGGACCTCGCCCAGAGCCTGAGCCACCACCGTGGTCAGATGCCCACCCAGACCCTCCCCTAGACTTTTGGTGGTGTGTTCGGAGTACGCACCTTGAGGGGGGGGTTATGTCACGTTCCTGACCTGTTTTCTGTTAGTTTTGTATGTGTTAGTTGGTCAGGATGTGAGTTTGGGTGGGCAGTCTATGTTTTCTGTTTCTATGTTGGTGAATGGGTACCTAATATGGTTCTCAATTAGAGGCAGGTGGTTTTCATCTCCTCTGATTGAGAATCATATTAAGGTAGGTAGTTTCACAGTGTTTGTTTGTGGGTGGTTGTCTCCTGTGTCAGTGTCTATGTTTGCACCATACGGGACTGTTTCGTTCGTTCGTCGTTTTGTTTGTAGTAAGTACTTGTTCGTTCGTTCTTCGTGTTTCATGTAAGTTCGTGGTCCAAGTCTGTCTACATTCGGTTTGTTATTTTGTTTAGTTGTCAAGTATAGTTCGTTTTGTCTTGTTTAAATAAATAGTATTATGTCTTATTCCAACGCTGCATTTTGGTTCAATCCATGCTCCTCCTCTTCGGATGAAGAGGAGGAGGAACGCCGTTACATGCATGTTGCTTCCAGAAGCTTTAAACTTTGGTCCGGGTTGTCAGGATGGGTAAAGTATTATATAAGTACAGATTAACTAAAAGTACCCCTCAATATACACAGGATTTAGCTAGTTAAAATGAATTATAACACCTAGTAATTATATTGCATGTGCCCTGTGGTGTACATGTGGGTTTATCCTCTCACTTGGATAGCACAGAGGGTCAGGTTGTCATAATCGGTAACGTACACATTCGTTATGAGCAAAACATTTTATTATGATACGTGATGACACCCGTATGGACAATATCTGATCTGTTTTTGTAAACTCAATCAAGTTAACCCAGATGGTATGGCACCGGAGGGGATGTCTATCGTTTTACTTGCCCCTAACCAACTGTGCTATTTTGTGTGATTTTTCACATTGTTTCACATCGACCGTCTCTTATGACCGAAAATAACTTCTGGATATCAGAACAGAGATTACTCACCACGAACTGGACATAGATTTTTTCTTTAACGAGTCCTATGCGAAGGATATACTGCTTCTCCGAACCAGTCCCAAATCCCTGTCATTCGCGTGAAGAAAAGACGGTAACCCGCCTCTACCGTCCATTCTATTGGCCAACTTCCAATCACTGGAAAATAAACTGGATGATCTCCGCTCGAGACTATCCTAACAACGGGACATTAAAAACTGTAATATCTTATGTTTCACTGAGTCGTGGCTGGACGACGACACAGATAATATACACTTGGCTAAGTTTTCCGTGCATCTGCAGAACAGCTATGTCTGGTAAGATGAGGGGTGGTGGTGTGTGTCTATTTGTCAATAACAGCTGGTGCGCGATGTCTAATATTGAAGAGGTCTCGAGGTATTGCTCACCTGAACAATAGTACCTCATGATAAACTGTAGACCACACTATCTACCAAGAGACTTTTCATCTATATTTTTCGTAGCCGTCTATTTAACACCACAAACAGATGCTGGCACTAAGACCACTATATAAGGCCATAAGCAAACAAGAAACTGTTCATCCAGAAGCGGTGCTCCTCGTGGCCGGGAAAATTAATGCAGGTAAACTCAAATCCGTTTTACGGAAATTCTTCCAGCATGTGACATGTGCTACCACTGGGAAAAAAACTCTACACTACCTTTACTCCACACACAGAGACGCATACAAAGCTCTCCTTAACCCACCATTTGGCAAATCTGACCATAATTCTATCATCCTGATTGCTGCTAACAAGTAAAAACTAAAGCAGGAAGTGACTCGCTCAATACGGAAGTGGTCAGATGACAAGGATGCTACGCTACATGACTGTTTTGCTAGCACAGATTGGAATATGTTCCGGGATTCATCCAATGGCTTTGAGGAGTATACCACCTCAGTCACCGGCTTCATCAAGAAGTGCATCGACAAAGTTATCCCCACAGTGACAGTACATACATATTGCAACCAGAAGGCATGGACTACAGGCAACAACCGCACTGAGCGAAAGACAAGAACTGCCACTTTCAAGGAGCGGGACACCAATCCAGACGCTTATAAGATATCCTGCTATGCCCATACAGTTGAAGTCAAAAGTTTACATACACTTTAGCCAAATACATTTAATCTCAGTTTTTCACAATTCCTGACATTTAATCAGAGTAAAAATGTCCTGTCTTAGGTCAGTTAGGATCACCACTTTATTTTAAGAATGTGAAATGTCAGAATAATAGTAGAGAGAATTATTTATTTCAGCTTTTATTTCTTTCATCACATTCCCAGTGGGTCAGAAGTTCACATACACTCAATTAGTATTTGGTAGCATTGCCTTTAAATTGTTTAACTTGGGTCAAACGTTTCGGGTAGCCTTCCACAAGCTTCCCACAGTAAGTTGGTTGAATTTGGGCCCATTCCTCCTGACAGAGCTTGTGTAACTGAGTCAGGTTTGTAGGCCTCCTTGTTTGCACACGCTTTTTCAGCTCTGCCCACACATGTTCTATAGGATTGAGGTCAGGGCTTTGTGATGGCCACTCCAATACCTTGACTTTGTTGTCCTTAAGCCATTTTGCCACAACTTTGGAAGTATGCTTGGGGGTCATTGTCCATTTGGAAGACCCATTTGCGACCAAGCTTTAACTTCCTGACTGATCTTGAGATGTTGCTTCAATATATCCACATAATTTTCCATCTACATGATGCCATCTATTATGTGATGTGCACCAGTGCCTCCTGCAGCAAAGCACGCCCACAACATGATGCTGCCACCCCCGTGCGTCACGGTTGGAATGGTGTTCTTTGGCTTGCAAAGCCTCCCCATTTATCCTCCAAACATAACAATGGTCATTATGGCCAAACAGTTCTATTTTTGCTTCATCAGACCAGAGGACATTTCTCCAAAAAGTACGATCTTTATCCCCATGTGCAGTTTCAAACCGTGGTCTGGCTTTTTTTTATTATAATATTTTTTTTACCAACGTTTTTCTCCCCATTTTCATGGTATCCAATTGTTTGTAGTTACTGTCTTGTGTCATCGCTACAACTCCCGTACGGGCTCGGGAGAGACGAAGGCCCGCCACAGGAGTCGCTAGTGCGCGATGAGAAAAGGATATCCCTACCGGCCAAACCCTCCCTAACCCGGACGACGCTAGGCCAATTGTGCGTTGCCCCATGGACCTCCCGGTCGCGGCCGGCTGCGACAGAGCCTGGGCTCAAACCCAGAGTCTCTGGTGGCACAGCTAGCACTGTGATGCAGTGCCTTAGACCACTGCGCCACCCGGGAAGCCCGGTCTGGCTTTTTAATGGCGGTTTTGGAGCAGTGGCTTCTTCCTTGCTGACCGGCCTTTCAGGTTATGTTGATATAGGACTTATTTTACTGTGGATATAGATACTTTTGT
>NW_027256448.1:0-9178 GCF_045679555.1 Salvelinus alpinus
TCAGCCTATAATCATGACATTATCTATTATTATAGAGCTCTGCGCAGCCTCTAACCACGATATTCCATGAAACAAGAATAGATTTGAAGAAGTGTAGTGAATTACTTTTTCAAAGTAACTTTAATTAACTACATCGTTCTTTAGTGTGTCTTATCTTCTTCAGTGTCAAGTCATTGGTAACTTGTATTCTAATGGCCCATCCACAGGGCTTCCTGTATTCTAATGGCCCATCCACAGGGCTTCCTGTATTCTAATGGCCCATCCACAGGGCTCCCTCTATTATAATGGCCCATCCACAGGGCTCCCTCTATTCTAATGGCCCATCCACAGGGCTCCCTCTATTCTAATGGCCCATAATGTAACTGTAACGGGAGCCCTGTGGATGGGCCATTAGAATACAGGGAGCCCTGTGGATGGGCCATTAGAATACAGGGAGCCCTGTGGATGGGCCATTAGAATACAGGAAGCCCTGTGGATGGGCCATTAGAATACAAGTACAATGATTATAGGCTGAGCAGAGCTCTATAATAGATAATGTCATAGTAGCAGGGATCGGACCAACACGCAGCGTAGCCAGTGCTCAACATGTTTAATAGACGAAAACAGTGAACACTTACAACAATACAAAATAACAAAAATGTGGCAAACCGATACAGCCCTATCTGGTGCAGAGAAAACACAAAGACAGGAAACAACCACCCACAAACCCCAACACAAAACAAGCCACCTATATATGATTCCCAATCAGAGACAACACAAAACATCTGCCTCTGATTGGGAACCATATTAGGCCAAACATAGAAACAGACAAACTAGACACACAACATAGAATGCCCACCCAGCTCACGTCCTGACCAACACTAAAACAAGCAAAACACACAATAACTATGGTCAGAACGTGACACATAATCTAAATATCAAATCAATTCTACTGGACTAGAAAAGGAGGATAATGGACCGAACAAAACCAATTATCGTGAAATACAAATAAATACATGTAAAACCTAATAATGTTTGTCCAGTCGCTGTTTGATAGGGACATATTATGAACAATTCAACAGATCATGATTTGGTCATTACTGTTCAGTTCCCTGGGATATTATGGTAGTGAGTCTAGGCAGATCAATAGAAAATAACAATAACTGAACCCTCCCCACAGACAGACAGGGGTTGGATAGGAATAAGATTTCAGGAGTGAAGGAAGCAGCCGTTTGCTATCCCATATGAAAATAAATTGTATTTTGGAGTGAAATCATGTCTTGCTTGGTTCTGTTTATATGCGTATATATTTGTCAATATGAGAACGGACAAGGCACAATCAGAAAGGTTGTGATTTTGCCCAGCCATGTAACCGAGGGTGGGAACAGAAACATTGTAGTCACTCCACAATACTAACCTAAATGACAGAGTGAAAAGGAAGCCTGTACATAATCAAAATAGTCCAAAACATGAATCCTGTTTGCAATAAGGAACTAAAGTAAAGAAAGAAGTTAACTTTATGTTTGGGGAAAATCCAACACATCACTGAGTACCACTCTTCATATGTTCAAGCATGGTGGTGGCTGCATCATGTTATGGGTATGCTTGTCACCTGCAAGGACTAAGGATAAAAAGAAACTGAATAGCGCTAAGTACAGGCAAAATCCTGGAGGAAAATTGGGAGACAAATTCACCTTTCAGCAGGACAATAACCCAATACACAAGGCCAGATATACAGTGCATTCATAAAGTATTCAGACCCCTTGACTTTTTCAAAATGTTGTTTAATGTTACTGCCTTATTCTAAAATTGATTGAATTGTTTTTTAACTTGATCTTAGCCGCTAGGCTACCTACCGCCTATTAAACCACATAGGAAGGTTTCATTCAGGCCTCTGTTTAGTATTTAACTAAATACTTTGTCTTTAGCAGGAGAGCGACCAGACTCTCACTCTGACAGCGGGGAGAGTCATTCAGGGGAACCAGACCCAGAGACGTCCAAACCAGCGAGAAGACATCACTGCTCCCAGTGTGGAAAAACTTTTAACCGATCACAACACCTGAAATTACATGAGAGAACACACACAGGAGAAAAGCCTTACCACTGTTCCCAGTGTGGAAAGAGTTTTAGTCAGTTAGGGAGCCTGAAAGGTCACAAGAGAACACACACAGGAGAAAAGCCTTACCACTGTTCCCAGTGTGGAAAGAGTTTTAGTCAGTTAGGGAGCCTGAAAAGTCATAAGCGAATACACTCTGGAGAGAAGCCTTACCACTGCTCCAAATGTGGAAAGACATTTACATGGTTAGTGGGTCTGAAAATGCACGAGAGGACACACACAGGAGAGAGGCCTTACCACTGTTCCCACTGTGGAAAGAGTTTTAGGTTGTTAGGGATTCTGAAACTGCATGAGAAAGCACACACACGAGAGAAGTCTTACCCCTGTTCCCAGTGTGGAAAGAGTTTTAGGTGGTTAGGGACCCTGAAAACACATGAGCGAATACACACACAAAAAAAGGAAAAGCTCTACCAATGTTCGCTGTGTGGAATGAGTTTTACCCAGTTAGAAGCCTTGAATAGGCATGACAGGACACACACACGAGAGGATAAGCCCTACCACTGCTCCCAGTGTGGAAAGAGATTTAACTGGTTAAGGCAGCTGAATAAGCATGAAAGAATACATACACAGGAGGAGAAGACATACCTCTGCTCTCATTGTGGAAAGGCATTTTCCCAGTCAGAGGACCTGAAATCACATGAGAGAATAGAGAGGCTGTGTTCTGACTTGAGTTTTTGACTTAGAATTTGTGTTTTTGTTTCATCCTCATGAAATCAAATTGTATATATGAAATCAAACTCATTTTGCTTTTGTTGTTTTTTCATTTCGAGACATGATCATGTCTAATGTCAGATGAAATATTTTAAAATGTCTATTTGGTTTTGATTGTTCATCATATGCTTTTCATACTGCAAAATGTACATAATTATATAAGTAAGTAAGTAGCTGTCACGTAGAGTAGGCCAGAAGGCTAAACTGGAAAACCTAACCTCTGTCAAAATTAAAAAGATGGCGGAGCCGCAAAAGTTCTTCTGTGCTTCTGGATGTTTATTTACAAAGTGATTCCGGAAGAAAAACAACAGTACTGCCATTAAAAGTATACCTGATGGGGACAACTTAAAACAATTCTGCCACATCCACAGCTCAATCCAAATTGCCTTCCTCCATGAACTGAAAGAGAGGCTCCTTCGGTAGCCCCTCCCATCAGAACAATTAACACTAATTAATTAAGCAATTACCTATTCAAACCTACATTTTCCATTCAACTAAACATACTAAAGTATATACATTGCAACACATTTGTTTATGAAACAATATCCCAATATAACATTTACAAAATCACATCCCTACTGACATGTCCCTACTGACATCAATATTCCCATTTACATAAACGAGCCATTCGGGACAGGCACTACAAAGTCAGCCTGATTGCCTTAGCTCGGGTCCTTATCCCAGCATACCCGGAAGCTACAGCGATGGAGAGAGAGGAACAGAACATGATGTGGAAAAGAGTTCCATCTAGTCATGGCTCTATGTAGTACTGTCATGACGTTGGGTTGGGGGTAGGTTTACGACAGTCATAAATACCTCTTTCCCCCTTTTTCTCTCTCCCCACTATAACTGATGTGACATAAGGAAACCCATGGGTTAACATAGAGATTCTGGGTAACATCAGAAGTTGGGGGAAATGAACTATATTCTGGTAATCCGGCCAACTGAACATATGCGGTGGTACTTAAGGTATATTATGTCAGTTCGGTTGCTCTCTGACACATTCTCATCAATGATAGTGTGAAAAGTCTAAACGTCAGAGGTATCGGATTCACATGGAATTGTTGTTTAATTCAAATGTTTGAATATGACATTGTTTGTGAAGAGGTGAAATGTAATTTTACCTTCCAAATGAGAGATCTGTGTTTTCATAAATTTGGCTTCTGCTCAACCAGGGGCCCGCCCCTGTGAAGAGACCTGGGTAATAGACTTTTCAGACACACCCCTCTCCCTCCACTATATAAATCCATTGACAAGAATATAACTTCCTGTTCCGGGTACACCAGGATGACGGTCCTGTGTCAGAATGGTTCAGACAATAACTACAGAACTAGGCCAACATCAGCATGGAATTTGATTGTGAATGGTATGAACTTTGAACTCGTGTTCACTACAGAAGTGATATCTCCTAGCCGTTGAGTTGGCAACAGCTGCTACAAACGCAGGTTAGGAAGGACAGTCCGAGTATCCCGTCTTCCACACACAATGTTACTACAACGTATCCCGTGACTACCAGAGACATTCTCCAAAGGACAGAGGACTCGGGTTGGCGATACGGCCTTCCATCTATCACCAACCTACTGAAGCGCAGCTCAGAGTAAATATTTATTGCATTTTCTTTTTCAAATGGGCGGTAATTTAGAATGCATCAGATACTGTATTTACGATAGCACAGCTTCGCCTCTGTCCCTGTCTCCCGCTCTTTCACTAAGACTCAGCCCCTTCCCCTTTGTGTAACAAGCTGTCATAGCTATTCCGCCCGCTAGGGACGTTTTTCTGTATGACGTAATTTGTGATCAAGTGATGATTTAATTGTGTATGTGTGTTTCTGTGTGATTAGTTAGGTATTTAGTAAATACATAATTAAACCCAATTTTGTATTGCTGATTCAACTTGTTAGCCAGGATTCTTGCAGATAATCAAGGACTTACAACTTTCAGATGAGACTGAATAAAATGACGATTAATGTGACTGCTATTTAGTAAAATATTACTAAATCTTTAAGAGTTTATTCGAAAGATAACAGCTCTATAAATATTATTTCGTGGTGTCCCTCTCTAGTTAATTAATATTTACATGATTAGTTCAATCAGGTAATATTAATTACGGAGAAATTATTTTATAGAATAGCATGTCATAGCAATCAATCTGGCATAGTCAAAGACACGACAGTACTGTGCGCCTCCCATAGTCTGTTCTGGACTTGGGGACTGTGAAGAGACTTCTGGTGGCATTTCTTGTGCATTGGTGTCCGAGCTGTGTGCCAGTAGTTTAGACAGACAGCTCGGTGCATTCAAGTCAATACCTCTCATAAATACAAGTAGTGATGAAGTCAATCTCTCCTCCACTTTGAGCCAGGAGAGATTGACATGCATATTATTAATGTGAGCTCTCTTTGTACAGCCGAGTGCCAGCCGTGTTGCCCTGTTCTGAGCCAACTGTAATTTCCTAAGTCTTTCTTTCTGGCACCTGACCACACGACTGAACAGTAGTCCAGGTGTGACAAAACTAGGGCCTGTAGGACCTGCCTTGTTGAAAGTGTTGTTAAGAAGGTAGAAACTAGGGCCTGTAGGACCTGCCTTGTTGACAGTGCTGTTAAGAAGGTAGAAACTAGGGCCTGTAGGACCTGCCTTGTTGACAGTGCTGTTAAGAAGGTAGAAACTAGGGCCTGTAGGACCTGCCTTGTTGACAGTGCTGTTAAGAAGGCAGAAACTAGGGCCTGTAGGACCTGCCTTGTTGACAGTGCTGTTAAGAAGGTAGAAACTAGGGCCTGTAGGACCTGCCTTGTTGACAGTGTTGTTAAGAAGGCAGAGCAGCGCTTTATTATTGTCACGTTCCTGACCTGTTTTCCCTTGTTTTTGTATTTATTTAGTATGGTCAGGGCGTGAGTTGGGTGGGTTGTCGATGTGTGATTTTTATGTTGGGTTTTTTGTGTGTTCGGCCTGGTATGATTCTCAATCAGAGGCAGCTGTCAATCGTTGTCCCTGATTGAGAATCATACTTAGGCAGCCGGGGTTTCACGTGTGTTTTGTGGGTGTTTGTTCTTGTGTCAGTGTTTCGCCACACGGGACTGTCACGGTAGTTATTTTGTATCGCATATTGTTTTTGTTATATATTAAATCACTATGGAAACTAACCACTCTGCGTATTGGTCCGATCCGTCTCGCCTCTCCTCGTCCAAGGAGGAGGAAGAAAATGACTATCGTTACAATTATGGACAGACTTCTCCCCATCTTAGCTACTGTTGTATCAATATGTTTTGACCATGACAGTTTACAGTCCAGGGTTACTCCAAGCAGTTTAGTCACCTCAACTTGCTCAATTTCCACATTATTTATTACAAGGTTTAGTTGAGGTTTAAAACCTGTTGGGGACCAGGGGTACTATTTTCAGTTTTGTTGAAAATCGTATGATTTTTAAACGGCCTCGTACTCAATTCTTGCTAGTACAATATGCATATTTTTAGTACCATTGGATAGAAAACAACCTCTAGTTTCTAAAAACGTTTGAATTTTTTCTCTGAGTGGAACAGAGGTCATTTGACAGCACTTTCCCTGACCAGGAAGTAGAATGCAAGATGTCTATGCTCGCTTCAACGCTCTGCCTATGGTCATGCCACCTATGACCCGAAACACACCTCATACGTCTTCCTCTGGGTGTCAAGAGGACGTCAGAGGAGAAATTTTGTGTTTATCTTGTTCTGACGTGAAATAAGACCTATATCTTTGACGTGACCGTCCATTTCCGGAAGTCTGAAGTGCGCGACTTTGAAGAGAGATTGTGTTTTGTTTTGCTGCCGTTTCGGATGTCAACTATCTCCGGCTCGGATTTGATTTGATAAATGCGACCATATCATCGTAATGTATGTTTTTTCAATATAGTTTAATCAGATTATTTGAATTTTTTCGGGAGTTTTGCCGTGTTCCGTCGTGTCAGACTTTGTTTGGCTTTGGACAGATCCGTGCCAGTCGACCAGTACCTATGATAAATGAAGAGGGAAAGGTATCATTCTGAATGGAAACAAGACTCATCTGGACTCAGGACACCTTGATCAACATTCTGATGAAAGACCAGCAAAAGTAAGACCAAATTTATAATGTTATTTCATATACAGTGGGGAGAACAAGTATTTGATACACTGCCGATTTTGCAGGTTTTCCTACTTACAAAGCATGTAGAGGTCTGTAATTTTTATCATAGGTACACTTCAACTGTGAGAGACGGAATCTAAAACAAAAATCCAGAAAATCACATTGTATGATTTTTAAATAATTAATTTGCATTTTATTGCATGACATAAGTATTTGATCACCTACCAACCAGTAAGAATTCCGGCTCTCACAGACCTGTTAGTTTTTCTTTAAGAAGCCCTCCTGTTCTCCACTCATTACCTGTATTAACTGCACCTGTTTGAACTCGTTACCTGTATAAAAGACACCTGTCCACACACTCAATCAAACAGACTCCAACCTCTCCACAATGGCCAAGACCAGAGAGCTGTGTAAGGACATCAGGGATAAAATTGTAGACCTGCACAAGGCTGGGATGGGCTACAGGACAATAGGCAAGCAGCTTGGTGAGAAGGAAACAACTGTTGGCGCAATTATTAGAAAATGGAAGAAGTTCAAGATGACGGTCAATCACCCTCGGTCTGGGGCTCCATGCAAGATTTCACCTCGTGGGGCATCAATGATCATGAGGAAGGTGAGGGATCAGCCCAGAACTACACGGCAGGACCTGGTCAATGACCTGAAGAGAGCTGGGACCACAGTCTCAAAGAAAACCATTAGTAACACACTACGCCGTCATGGATTAAAATCCTGCAGCGCACGCAAGGTCCCCCTGCTTAAGCCAGTGCATGTCCAGGCCTGTCTGAAGTTTGCCAATGACCATCTGGATGATCCAGAGGAGGAATGGGAGAAGGTCATGTGGTCTGATGAGACAAAAATAGAGCTTTTTGGTCTAACTCCACTCGCCGTGTTTGGAGGAAGAAGAAGTATGAGTACAACCCCAAGAACACCATCCCAACCGTGAAGCATGGAGGTGGAAACATCATTCTTTGGGGATGCTTTTCTGAAAAGGGGACAGGACGACTGCACCGTATTGAGGGGAGGATGGATGGGGCCATGTATCGCGAGATCTTGGCCAACAACCTCCTTCCCTCAGTAAGAGCATTGAAGATGGGTCGTGGCTGGGTCTTCCAGCATGACAACGACACGAAGCACACAGCCATGGCAACTAAGGAGTGGCTCCGTAAGAAGCATCTCAAGGTCCTGGAGTGGCCTAGCCAGTCTCCAGACCTGAACCCAATAGAAAATCTTTGGAGGGAGCTGAAAGTCCGTATTGCCCAGCGACAGCCCCGAAACCTGAAGGATCTGGAGAAGATCTGTAGGGAGGAGTGGGCCAAAATCCCTGCTGCAGTGTGTGCAAACCTAGTCAAGAACTACAGGAAACGTATGATCTCTGTAATTGCAAACAAAGGTTTCTGTACCAAATATTAAGTTCTGCTTTTCTGATGTATCAAATACTTATGTCATGCAATAAAATGCAAATTAATTACTTAAAAATCATACAATGTGATTTTCTGGATTTTTGTTTTAGATTCCGTCTCTCATAGTTGAAGTGTACCTATGATAATAATTACAGACCTCTACATGCTTTGTAAGTAGGAAAACCTGCAAAATCGGCAGTGTATCAAATACTTGTTCTCCCCACTGTATCTGTCGTGCATGTCAACTGGTCGTGCGCGCCCAAGTGTGTCTGGCTGGCGTGGCTATGCTAATATAGCGCTACATTTTGTTTTCGCTGTAAAACATTTAATAAATCGGAAATATTGTCTGGAATCACAAGAATCCTGTTTTTCAATTGCTGCACAGTATGTATTTCTCAGAAATGTTTTATGAGGAGTAATTAGGTATTTGACGTTGGTGTCTGTAAATGTTATGGCTGCTTTCGGTGCAATTTATGATTGTAGCTGAAATGTAATTTATGATTTATACCATAAATATGCACATTTTTCAAAAAAAAACATATGCTATACAATAAATATGTTATCAGACTGTCATCTTATGAAGTTGTTTCTTGGTTAGTGGCTATATATATCTTTATTTGGTCGAATTAGTGATAGCTGGTGATGGAGTAAAAAACTGATGGTGTTAGAAAGTGGTGTCTTTTGCTAACGTGGTTAGCTAATAGATTTACATATTTTGTCTTCCCTGTAAAACATTTAAAAAATCGGACATGTTGGCTTGATTCACAAGATGTGTACCTTTCATATGCTGTATTGGACTTGTTAATGTGTGAAAGTTAAATATTTCTAAAAAACATTTTTTTGAATTTCGCGCTCTGCCTTTTCAGTGGAATGTGGGAGGA
>NW_027256449.1:0-9166 GCF_045679555.1 Salvelinus alpinus
GAATGCACTTTTGCAATGCACTTTTGCAATGCACTTTTGCAGCCAGGCACGTGTGTTGTGACTGAGTGTGTGACAGAGAAAATCGTTTTGTGTAATTTAGAGGAAAATGTGTGCATTTTAGCGTTTGAGTCACTTTTCAAAAGTTGCTAAAAGTTTCAAATACATTTCTAAAAGTAACTAGTAACTCATAGCCGTCTTTGTATCAAACATAATTGTGTAGTTATTGAGGTTCGCTAGCCAGCTATTTTCGTCCTAACGTAACGCAACGTAGCCAACACTGCTAGCTAGCCAGCTTGCCACCGAATAGCAGCATTGTAGAAACGAGTGCATTACAACGGAACGACTTGATTAGTGTAGTGTTGGCTGGCTACACAGTTGTCTTTGCTATCTTTGATTTGTTTGATCTTAGCTAGCTACTTAGCTGGCTACGTAGCCGTCTTTGTATCAAGGATAATTGTGTAGTTATCGAGGTTCGCTAGCCAGGTATTCTCGTCCTAACGTAACGTAACGTAGTCAACCCTGCTAGCTAGCCAGCTAGCCACCGATTAGCAGCACTGTAGAAACGATTACATTACAACGGAACGACTTGATTTGTGTAGTGTTAGCTAGCTACATAGTTTTCTTTGCTATCTTTGTATCTAAGATAATTGTGTAGCTTTGAGTAATTATCGGTTAGCTAGCCAGCTATTTTCGCCTGCCGCGCTGCCGTCCTCCTACCTAGCCAACACTGCTAGCTAACACTGCTAGCTAGCCAACTTCTACCGAATAGCAGCACTGTAGAAACTTACATTACAACGGAACGACTTGATTAGCGTAGTGTTAGCTAGTTGTCTTTGCTGTCCTTGTATCCATGATAATTGTGTAGTTTAGAGAAATTTAGAGAAATTGTCGAGGTCACCTAGCCAGCTTCACTTTCAACAACGCAGCCACTGCTAGCCAGGCTACTTCACCAGCCAGCAGTACTATATCATTTTAGTCAATTAGATCTTTTATTTTATTTATTTTTTTGCAACGTAAGCTTAACTTTCTGAACATTCGAGCCGTGTAGCCCACTTGTCATTCTAATCTCCTTTGCTTTAGCGTAGCCTCTTCTGTAGCCTGTCAACTATGTGTCTGTCTATCCCTGTTCTCTCCTCTCTGCACAGACCATACAAACGCTTCACACCGCGTGGCCGCGCCCACCCTAACCTGGTGGTCCCAGCCCGCACGACCCACGTGGAGTTCCAGGTCTCCGGTAGCCTCTGGAACTGCCGATCCGCGGCCAACAAGGCAGAGCTCATCTCAGCCTATGCGTCCCTCCAGTCCCTCGACTTCTTGGCACTGACGGAAACATGGCTCACCACAGATAACACTGCTACTCCTACTGCTCTCTCTTCGTCTGCCCACGTGTTCTCGCACACCCCGAGAGCTTCTGGTCAGCGGGGTGGTGGCACCGGGATCCTCATCTCTCCCAAGTGGTCATTCTCTCTTTCTCCCCTTACCCATCTGTCTATCGCCTCCTTTGAATTCCATGCTGTCACAGTTACCAGCCCTTTCAAGCTTAACATCCTTATCATTTATCGCCCTCCAGGTTCCCTTGGAGAGTTCATCAATGAGCTTGATGCCTTGATAAGCTCCTTTCCTGAGGACGGCTCACCTCTCACAGTTCTGGGTGACTTTAACCTCCCCATGTCTACCTTTGACTCATTCCTCTCTGCCTCCTTCTTTCCACTCCTCTCCTCTTTTGACCTCACCCTCTCACCTTCCCCCCCTACTCACAAGGCAGGCAATACGCTTGACCTCATCTTTACTAGATGCTGTTCTTCCACTAACCTCATTGCAACTCCCCTCCAAGTCTCCGACCACTACCTTGTATCCTTTTCCCTCTCGCTCTCATCCAACACTTCCCACACTGCCCCTACTCGGATGGTATCGCGCCGTCCCAACCTTCGTTCTCTCTCCCCCGCTACTCTCTCCTCTTCCATCCTATCATCTCTTCCCTCTGCCCAAACCTTCTCCAACCTATCTCCTGATTCTGCCTCCTCAACCCTCCTCTCCTCCCTTTCTGCATCCTTTGACTCTCTATGTCCCCTATCCTCCAGGCCGGCTCGGTCCTCCCCTCCCGCTCCGTGGCTCGACGACTCATTGCGAGCTCACAGAACAGGGCTCCGGGCAGCCGAGCGGAAATGGAGGAAAACTCGCCTCCCTGCGGACCTGGCATCCTTTCACTCCCTCCTCTCTACATTTTCCTCTTCTGTCTCTGCTGCTAAAGCCACTTTCTACCACTCTAAATTCCAAGCATCTGCCTCTAACCCTAGGAAGCTCTTTGCCACCTTCTCCTCCCTCCTGAATCCTCCTCCCCCTCCCCCCTCCTCCCTCTCTGCAGACGACTTCGTCAACCATTTTGAAAAGAAGGTCGACGACATCCGATCCTCGTTTGCTAAGTCAAACGACACCGCTGGTTCTGCTCACACTGCCCTACCCTGTGCTTTGACCTCTTTCTCCCCTCTCTCTCCAGATGAAATCTCGCGTCTTGTGACGGCCGGCCGCCCAACAACCTGCCCGCTTGACCCTATCCCCTCCTCTCTTCTCCAGACCATTTCCGGAGACCTTCTCCCTTACCTCACCTCGCTCATCAACTCATCCTTGACCGCTGGCTACGTCCCTTCCGTCTTCAAGAGAGCGAGAGTTGCACCCCTTCTGAAAAAACCTACACTCGATCCCTCCGATGTCAACAACTACAGACCAGTATCCCTTCTTTCTTTTCTCTCCAAAACTCTTGAACGTGCCGTCCTTGGCCAGCTCTCCTGCTATCTCTCTCAGAATGACCTTCTTGATCCAAATCAGTCAGGTTTCAAGACTAGTCACTCAACTGAGACTGCTCTTCTCTGTATCACGGAGGCGCTCCGCACTGCTAAAGCTAACTCTCTCTCCTCTGCTCTCATCCTTCTAGACCTATCGGCTGCCTTCGATACTGTGAACCATCAGATCCTCCTCTCCACCCTCTCCGAGTTGGGCATCTCCGGCGCGGCCCACGCTTGGATTGCGTCCTACCTGACAGGTCGCTCCTACCAGGTGGCGTGGCGAGAATCTGTCTCCTCACCACGCGCTCTCACCACTGGTGTCCCCCAGGGCTCTGTTCTAGGCCCTCTCCTATTCTCGCTATACACCAAGTCACTTGGCTCTGTCATAACCTCACATGGTCTCTCCTATCACTGCTATGCAGACGACACACAATTAATCTTCTCCTTTCCCCCTTCTGATGACCAGGTGGCGAATCGCATCTCTGCATGTCTGGCAGACATATCAGTGTGGATGACGGATCACCACCTCAAGCTGAACCTCGGCAAGACGGAGCTGCTCTTCCTCCCGGGGAAGGACTGCCCGTTCCATGATCTCGCCATCACGGTTGACAACTCCATTGTGTCCTCCTCCCAGAGCGCTAAGAACCTTGGCGTGATCCTGGACAACACCCTGTCGTTCTCAACTAACATCAAGGCGGTGGCCCGTTCCTGTAGGTTCATGCTCTACAACATCCGCAGAGTACGACCCTGCCTCACACAGGAAGCGGCGCAGGTCCTAATCCAGGCACTTGTCATCTCCCGTCTGGATTACTGCAACTCGCTGTTGGCTGGGCTCCCTGCCTGTGCCATCAAACCCCTACAACTCATCCAGAACGCCGCAGCCCGTCTGGTGTTCAACCTTCCCAAGTTCTCTCACGTCACCCCGCTCCTCCGCTCTCTCCACTGGCTTCCAGTTGAAGCTCGCATCCGCTACAAGACCATGGTGCTTGCCTACGGAGCTGTGAGGGGAACGGCACCTCAGTACCTTCAGGCTCTGATCAGGCCCTACACCCAAACAAGGGCTCTGCGTTCATCCACCTCTGGCCTGCTCGCCTCCCTACCACTGAGGAAGTACAGTTCCTGCTCAGCCCAGTCAAAACTGTTCGCTGCTCTGGCACCCCAATGGTGGAACAAACTCCCTCACGACGCCAGGACAGCGGAGTCAATCACCACCTTCCGGAGACACCTGAAACCCCACCTCTTCAAGGAATACCTAGGATAAAGCAATCCTTCTGCCCCCCCCCCCCCCCCCTTAAAAGATTTAGATGCACTATTGTAAAGTGGCTGTTCCACTGGATGTCATTAGGTGAATGCACCAATTTGTAAGTCGCTCTGGATAAGAGCGTCTGCTAAATGACTTAAATGTAATGTAAATGTGAAGCGGCTGAATGATGGTGAAGGGAAGAAAACATGTCAGCAGGTCACCCAGGCCAAGAGCAAGGGATTCAAGATGTCTTGTAAAGACCCCAGGGCCGTCAGACTCGATTACTGTCAATACGGCGCAAAGTACAGAAAGAGGACTCGGTTCATGACCAACAACCCATTCAGAGGCAGGAGGTGCAGACAGGACTGTGGCAGCATCATCAACGGGAAGCACATCGAGGTAGCTCAACGAGGCCCTAGGTCGTCATTGGATACAACGGGAGTCACAGTAGGAAAGACTACACATACATTAGACGAGCTTCATGCCTATCCGGACGCTCTCACGACCAGAATATTTAATCATGTTGACAAAGCCGTCCCCCGTGAGAGACAGGGTCTTGGTCCCCTACGACCGGAGCCCACTTTGACTCAACTTAGGACTTGATGGCGATGGTTACTGTTTGTTTTATATTGTTACACTCTGCCTTACTGAATGTCAGTGCTGTCCATGTCATAGGTAATATAGTATGTTGTGATATACAGTGATGATATTGAAATGTGAAATAAAAGACATAACGAAATTCCGGTTGGTATGGTTGTGTATTATTTGAAACAAAGCACATTGTATACATACACAATACATAGATACATGTCAGGGTACAAAACATTTAGCTTTAGTTTGCGTAGCAAACACCAGAGCGCCCAGCTTGGACTTTGAGTGTATTCGTTTGTGTATAGGACAAGGGTAGGTTGTAGACGTTTCATTCGCCTGGACACAAAAGAGTCCAGATCCGGTCTCCCTGATAGTCACAGGGACACCCCACAGCAATGTTAGTCTCCGAGCTTCACTTTCTACCCGGGTTTGATTCGGCACTCCCTCGGTCTCGGACACCGGGAAGGGTTGACAGTGTCCCCGATCTTTTAAGACGCATCGGAAACGACTCCCCAGCGATGTTACATCAGATAGTATGGGGTTGGAGGAAAGGCCAACTGAAAGGGACAGGGGGTCATCACAGCCCGGGTCTTCAATGTCTTGGGTGTTGAACGTATCCACGTACTCGAACCCAGAGTTATTTTTATAACAGTTGGGCAACCGAACAGACTTCCTAAACGAGTACGGGCCCTTGTCGATGGACGAACGCCTGTTGTCAAGATCACAGTTGAGCCTCAGATACCCGGACCCAGATGAGTTACAAGGTCCCTTTCTCATCGCATGTCCAAGGTTGCAGAGCCCGCACGAGTCTGCGTCTGCAGGGTAAGACAGTAGAACGTACTTCATGGAGACCCTCTCCATCTCGTCCAGTAAAGGTCTGTAGGCCTCTATACCATCAACACTGCACAGTTCTACGGGAAGATACCAGAGCATTCTGAGGCTCAGCTTGGCCTTGACAGAGGACGCCCTGACATACACGGCGATCTTACCAACCACTTTTGCAAGCTCTCTGAGAGACGGATCGGTCTCCAATTCGATCATCTTTGCCTTCACAAGTCTCACCAGAGACTCGACTATCACCAAGATCAGACTCGTTGTTAAGGCCTCAGATACTTTACGCTTGGTGGAGCGATCCGCTTCGGTGGCGAATTTCTTGTTGCATGTCTGGCAACACTTGAGGTCCACGTCCAAGTTCAATCTGCTGACAGGCCTTCCGGGTAGGAACACCTCGTTGTAGCACAGGCGAGGGGTACTGTCTCGGTTCGCCACCGTGGTGCTCAAGTGCCCTCTGGATGTGATCGTATACCGGTGTACTGTGTTACCAGTCGCAGGGTCGACTGGGTCTTCCATGAGCAACACGGGGTTGACGGATCCCCACTTCTCACGTGACGGTAGCATTGCTACGGGCTCACGGGTGCGTGTTATACAGTAATTCACCAGGTGATCAAAAGTCAGATCATGGCTCGTATACACTGTGAAGGTATAAGGGAAAGCCCTAGGTCTATCTGTTAGAGTCCCCGCTAGGTTGTTGAAGGTCTCTAAAGTGGTGACGGTATGCGTTTCAGTCATTCCTTCCGTAGGGAAAGGTGAGACGGGGGAGAGTATCTCTCTGACACTTGGTTCACCTAGAGTTTGGCTTCCAGCTGAGTTGTCTACCTCCTCGTAGCACTTTCTTGCGTCGTGGTCGAGTTTCAACAAACCTTCATCTCCTAACCCTTCTTTATCTCCAACGTGTAGCTCTTTGCATTCTCGATCCTCTTCGAGTTGAGCCTCTCTGTCTGTGGCGTATTTCCAGTGGGAAAATGAGATATGATCTACCCCGACCAAGGGGATGCCATGGAGGGACTGGTGATCCTCAGCACTGCGGTCCAATAGTCCCCCTGTATCTAGCATTTGGCTAAGTTCCGGGGGTTCCAAGCTAACCTTATCGGAGTAGTACAGACCAAGAGCACGGTTGTATAGAGGGTAGTGATGCATGACATCGTACCGCTTGCTGAGCATATCGCTTACGGTCTGGGAAAATAGAGAGTGTAGCTGTTCACCGAGCTGAAGTTCCTCATCCTGTTGGTACTGTGTGTAGTGTTCTAGAAAGCTTGCGCATGTGACACCCTTCGACATACACATAGCCACAAAATCACCCTGGGTAGCTACAGATTGCAGGTCTGGGATTTGCTCCAAAGACTCAAAACATATGTCTCGTCCCAGTAGGCAGGTTGTGTTACCCAATCCCCCGATGGTAACATCAGCTAGTACCCTGGTGAGGTGGCCCGTCGTGTCATTAAAGTCTGAGGCTAATATGCAGGCACGCAACAGGTCTCCTCCTCGCAGGGTTAAAGCACTAGGAGCCGTGTTCCACATGTGCCACTGCCCAGTCCGGCACCCTAGGGTGAAGTAACAAGTCACTGGGTGCTTTCCAGATGTGTTATTGTCATTTAGGGTATATTGTCTCGGTTTCAGAACCTGTACCTTGTTCACGTTAGACTGCATGATCCCTAAACAAGAGACATATTAGATGGGAACAGACAATACATCGGCTTATATATGAGGGATTGCTTTGATGTTCACATCATGGGCTATGTGAAAGGGGTTGGATATAAGCACTGTATGTTACACAGAATAAACAAATAACACATGTCCATGTCAAAGGTATCAGATTTTATTTGTACACACAATGGGACATTGGCCTGTTGTACATGGTAAATAAAGCATTCAGCGGTTGTGTGTAAACGATAACAACAAGGTCTATGTACATTCCAATTATACATCCAGTGGTTAGTGTTCCAGGACCAGTGTTTTATAGTTACACCTTTAGGTCGTACAGACTATCTTTAAGCTTGCTTATCAGCTGTGTCATTTTCCTATAACAATCAGGGGCATGAGCTCCGGACAAGTTTCCACACATGTAACACCAGTGTCGTTCAGCCAGTGTGACATATATCAGGAACTTCACTTCAACTTTAGGACGATTCCAAGCGTCTGGGGCAGTAATCACGTGTGGGTGCGCTATGAACCCCCTGCGGAATCTCTCTTGTCCTATCTCAATCTTTAGCCGGTCAAGGCTGTAGTTTGCCTTTAGGTATGGACACTCTCCTTTGGTAAAGAAAGCGTGTTGATTCAGGAACGTGTCACCTGGCACGAAGTTTGATATACCCACATTGCAACTGGAACACTGGTGACTGTCTCCGTTTCCGGTGTATTCCATGTTGGTTGGGTCTCCCAACCAGCAAAACCTAGATAGGTTGGATCTGCAGCCTACAACACTGTCGGATTTAGCGTTGGCTGCTGATGTTACGGTAGCCTCCTGTTTCGAAGGAAGCCCCAGCATTATTGCTTCACGGGCAAAGAACGAGTTGTCACCAGGTGGCACGTTCTTCCCTCCGTTTGTTCTGGTCATCCATTCAATCCGCCCCGTCATGTTAGCATCAAAGTATGGGTCGATACCGGTAGCAACGTATTTTCCATTTTTGAAAACGATATCGCTGTGGATTGTGGGTTCTCCGACAAGTTCCTGTTTTTTTGGTGGCCATTCCATGACCGTTTCTTCCTGTGTACGTAGAAGCTGAAACAGTACTACAGATCACAGAGCGCTACCTGACCGTGACACTCTGTATAGTGACTAAATATGGTTACACAAGGGTATAACAACTGGAAGAGGGTTTGGTCATTCCTCTCTTTATGTAACTCCTGGATTCCCCGCGCGTGGAGGTTTCAACGTTGCCTTGAGTCCTAAAACTGTGCCGATTGCCTCTTCTACTTTGGGCGCTTGCCCTCCGTTGGAGGTTTCATCCGTTGGAGGTTTCATCCGTAAAACAGTAAAATTCGGGCCCCATCGGCACATGAGCCACGGTTGGATAGATAGGATTGGTCTCGATTTTAAACTCGAGCCTTCAACTTTTTCCAACTGCGAGGTGGACACAGGAGCCCCACAGCCCTCCGAAACAGGCAACGTCGGGCCCGATCGGCTCCTCGTGACGGTTGGACAGATGAAAACGGTCTCGATTTTAAACTCGAGCCTTCAACTTTTTCCAAGTGGGAGGTAGACACAGGAGCCCCAAAGCCCTCCGAAACAGGCAACGTCGGGCCCGATCGGCTCCTCGTGACGGTTGGACAGATGAAAACGGTCTCGATTTTAAACTCGAGCCTTCAACTTTTTCCAAGTGGGAGGTAGACACAGGAGCCCCAAAGCCCTCCGAAACAGGCAACGTCGGGCCCGATCGGCTCCTCGTGACGGTTGGACAGATGAAAACGGTCTCGATTTTAAACTCGAGCCTTCAACTTTTTCCAAGTGGGAGGTAGACACAGGAGCCCCACAGCCCTCCGAAACAGGCAACGTCGGGCCCGATCGGCTCCTCGTGACGGTTGGACAGATGAAAACGGTCTCGATTTTAAACTCGAGCCTTCAACTTTTTCCAAGTGGGAGGTAGACACAGGAGCCCCACAGCCCTCCGAAACAGGCAACGTCGGGCCCGATCGGCTCCTCGTGACGGTTGGACAGATGAAAACGGTCTCGATTTTAAACACGAGCCGTCAACATTTTGCACGGCCCGTG
>NW_027256450.1:0-9154 GCF_045679555.1 Salvelinus alpinus
ACTACACATCTCAAGGATGATCAAAGGAAATTAGACGCACCTGAGCTCAATTTGGTGTATCATAGCAAAGGGGTGTGAATACTTATGTAAATTACAAATGTATGTATTCCATTTTCAATACATTTGCAAAAATGTCATACATGTTTTCACTTTGCCATTATGGGGTATTGTGTGGAGATGGGTGAGGGGGAAAAACGATTTAATCAATTTTAAATTCAGGCTGTAACTCAACAAAATGTGTAATAAGTCAATGGGGTATGAGTACTTTCTGAATGCACTGTATCTGTGCTGGAAAATATATAAAACATTTTAGTAACATTGTCTTAGCGTTGGAAGCTCTCCACTTGCTCTCTAATAGTTTAAACTAAGATAGTTGTCAATGTGAAAAGTAGGTGAAGTAAAAATATAAGAAATACGTCTCTCAGTGTTGATATTAGGAAAATTATAACAAACAACATTTATCTTAAAATAAAAATGTAATATCAGTATTATATTGTACAGTATGATTTAAATCAATGTATAAAAACATATTTACCAACATATATTTTCTACTGTACATTCCAGACTAGTAAACACTGTTTTAGGTATTGTGAAATAAAGCGTTCATCAACCAAAAAAAATCTCAAAGTTCCATTTCAGACTAACATACTTTTGAGTCATTTAGCAGACACTCTTATCCAGAGAAACTAACTGTAGTGAGTGGACACTTTTTTGTGCTGGTCCCCTGTCGGAATTGAACCCACAACCCTGGTGTTGCAAGCACCATGCTCGACCAACTGATCCACACGGGGTACACACACAGAGAGACCAGTTTTACGCCATTCCGGCCGACGCTTGGCGTTGTACATGGTGATCTTGGGCTTGTGTGCGGCTGCTCGGCCATGGAAACCCATTACATGAAGCTCCTGATGAACAGTTCTTGTGCTGACGTTGCTTCCAGAGGCAGTTTGGAACTCGGTAGTGAGTGTTGCATCCGAGGACAGACGATTTGTACTCGCTGAGCGCTTCAGTGCTTGGCTCCCGTTCTGTGAGCTTGTAGGCTTGGCCTACCACTTTGCGGCTGAGACGTTGTTGCTCCTAGACGTTTTCACTTCACAACGACAGCACTCACAGCTGACCGAAGCAGCTCTAGTAGAGCAGAAATTTGACTGACTCACTTGTTGGAAAGGTGTTGAACGTCAGGTGTTGAAAGTTGAACGTCACTTCAGTACGGGCCATTCTACTACCAGGTTTTGTCTATGGAGATTGCATGGCTGTGTGCTCGATTTTATACACCTGTCAGCAACTTGTGTGACTGAAATAGATCATTTGAAGGGGTGTCCACATTCTTTTGGCCATGTAGTGTACCTTACTTTAAATTACACTGAACAAAAATATAAACACAACATGCAACAATTTCTAAGATTTTACTGAGTTACAATTCATATAAGGAAATCAGTCGATTGAAAATCCCGGTACAGTTGAAACTGGGATTCATCCGTGAAGAGCACACTTCTCCAGCGTGCCAGTGGCCATCGAAGGTGAGCATTTGCCCACTGAAGTCGGTTACAACGCTGAACTGCTGTCAGGTCAAGACCCTGGTGAAGACAACGAGCTTCCCTGAGACGGTTTCTGACAGTTTGTGCAGAAATAATTTTTGGTTGCGCAAAGCCACAGTTTCTTCAAGTGTCCAGGTGGCTGGTCTCAGACGATTCCACAGGTGAAGAAGCCGGATGTGGAGGTCCTGGGCTGGTGTAGTTACACGTGGTCTGCGGTTGTGAGGCCGGTTGGACGTACAGCCAAATTCTCTAAAATGATGTTGGAGGTGGCATATGGTAGAGAAATTAACATTGAATTCTCTGGCAACAGCTCTGGTGGACATTCCTACAGCCAGCATGCCAATTGCACGCTCCCTCAAAACTTGAGACATCTGTGGCATTGTGTTGTGTCACAAAACTGCACATTTTAGAGTGGCATTTTATTGTCCCCAGCACACGGTGCACCTGTGTAATGATCATGCTGTTTAATCAGCTTATTGATATGCCACACCTGTCAGGTGTATTAATTATCTCGGCAAAAGAGAAATGCTCACTAACAGGGATGTAAACAACTTTGTGCAGAACATTTGTGAGAAATCAGCTTTTTGTGCGTATGGAACTTTTCTGGGATCTTTTATTTCAGCTCATGAAACATGGGACCAACACTTTACATGTTGTGTTTATATTTTTGCTACGTATATTAGAGAGCAAATTAAGAACGTTTAGACAATGTTATTAAAAGTTCTGAATATTTTCCAGCACAGATACATTTGGTCTCCTGAGTGGTGCAGTGGTGCAGTGGTCTAAGACACTGCATCTCAGTGCAAGAGGCAACACTGCAATACCTGGTTTGAATCCAGGCTGTATCTCATCCAGCAGTGATTGGGAGTCCCATAGGGCGGCACACAATTGGCCGGGGTAGTTGTAAATAAGAAGTTGTTCTTAACTGATTTGCCAAGTTAAATAACAATCTCTTCAGAAATATAATATTAACACAACAAAGACCAGACACCCCATCAGGTTGTATTTTACCAACCCTCCTACATAGTGAAGAGCAGGTGACCACTGAAGGTGCTGTGGCAATTTCCATCATCATATATCTTTCTCCCAGACCAGAGATGCATGTAGACCACATCTCCTACCTCCAGCAGCAGTGACACTCCATTGGAGGAATTAACAACATGGCAATATGTGCAATAGCTATTTGATGCCCATTCTTATGCAAGTCAGCAGTTGTAGGAACTAAACCACCACCATAAATATAAAACCTGAAACCACCTCTCACTGGTGCTGTGAAGATCCCTGTAGCAGAACACAACATTCACAAAACAGTGGAATTATTCAGAATTCATAACTTCACCACTTCAAAAGCTGAATTATTCTCCCTCTAATCTTGTTTTGTTTTAACATCTTTTATGAATTCAATTCCCATCAATCTTATTGTTTTGATATGAATTACAGATTTAACTGTCAACAAAGATCATACCAGGACAATGGATTATTACATTTATAATCTGTACACATGCATTAAACTATACCTGTAGTTGTCACGCCCTGACCATAGTTTGCTTTGTATGTTTCTATGTTTTGTTTGGTCAGGGCGTGATCTGAGTGGGCATTCTATGTTGTATGTCTAGTTTGTCTATTTCTATGTGTTTGGCCTGATATGGTTCTCAATCAGAGGCAGGTGTTAGTCGTTGTCTCTGATTGGGAACCATATTTAGGTAGCCTGTTTTGTATTGTGGGTTGTGGGTGATTGTTCATGTTACTGTGTTTGTGTTAACTATATGGGACTGTTTCGTCGTCGTTCATTTGTCGGTTTATTGTTTTTGTTCGTTGTTTCAAGTATCCTTATTAAAATGGATACTTACCACGCTGCATCTTGGTCCTCCTCTCGTTCTCCCGACGAAGAACGTTACAGTAGTGGGGTTACAAGCATTGCCAATGTTTGAGTAGACATTTCTGTAGACCAGGGTGGTTCCAGTGTTGAAGGGTCCAGTGTTTCCTCCTTGACCAGGTACAGAGATGAGTCAACGCTACTTTATCTAACTGGACACTAGTTGGTGTAGATTAGACATGTTATCAACAATAAGGTCAGTCATTCAGACCATAATTTAAAAAAAATATCTAATACTTAATTTTCCTCCATGTTTTTCTTCAGAACTTCAACATGACTCTCAGTGATGTTAGAAAGACTCTCCATTAAGTTTAGTTTCTATGTTACCTCACCAAATAGACAAAGCTGCATACCATCAAAATAACACATCTGTAGTCTAAACTCCACACTTAGAGAAGATTATTCAGATGTTTTAAATGTTATTTAAGGGGTGGATCAGCTTTAATATTGTGGATAGATTGTTGCATCCATCAATGTAATTGTCTGCATCATTTCCAATCCCCCATATATCTTGGGGGTAAATATATCCCCAAATGTGTATATATATATATATATATATATATATATATATATATATATATATATATATATATATACATATATACATACATACACATACCCACATACATATACAGTTGAAGTCAGAAGTTTACATACACCTTAGCCAAATACATTTAAACTCAGTTTTTCACAATTCCTGACATGTAGTCCTAGTAAAAATTCCCTGTCTTAGGTCAGTTAGGATCCCCACTTTATTTTAAGAATGTGAAATGTCAGAATAATAGTGGAGAGAATGATTTATTTCAGCTTTTATTTCTTTCATTTACATTTACATTTACATTTAAGTCATTTAGCAGACGCTCTTATCCAGAGCGACTTACAAATTGGTGCATTCACCTTATGACATCCAGTGGAACGGCCACTTTACAATAGTGCATCTAAATCTTTTAAGGGGGGGGGGAGTGAGAAGGATTACTTTATCCTATCCTAGGTATTCCTTAAAGAGGTGGGGTTTCAGGTGTCTCCGGAAGGTGGTGATTGACTCCGCTGTCCTGGCGTCGTGAGGGAGTTTGTTCCACCATTGGGGGGCCAGAGCAGCGAACAGTTTTGACTGGGCTGAGCGGGAACTGTACTTCCTCAGTGGTAGGGAGGCGAGCAGGCCAGAGGTGGATGAACGCAGTGCCCTTGTTTGGGTGTAGGGCCTGATCAGAGCCTGGAGGTACTGAGGTGCCGTTCCCCTCACAGCTCCGTAGGCAAGCACCATGGTCTTGTAGCGGATGCGAGCTTCAACTGGAAGCCAGTGGAGAGAGCGGAGGAGCGGGGTGACGTGAGAGAACTTGGGAAGGTTGAACACCAGACGGGCTGCGGCGTTCTGGATGAGTTGTAGGGGTTTAATGGCACAGGCAGGGAGCCCAGCCAACAGCGAGTTGCAGTAATCCAGACGGGAGATGACAAGTGCCTGGATTAGGACCTGCGCCGCTTCCTGTGTGAGGCAGGGTCGTACTCTGCGGATGTTGTAGAGCATGAACCTACAGGAACGGGCCACCGCCTTGATGTTGGTTGAGAACGACAGGGTGTTGTCCAGGATCACGCCAAGGTTCTTAGCGCTCTGGGAGGAGGACACAATGGAGTTGTCAACCGTGATGGCGAGATCATGGAACGGGCAGTCCTTCCCCGGGAGGAAGAGCAGCTCCGTCTTGCCGAGGTTCAGCTTGAGGTGGTGATCCGTCATCCACACTGATATGTCTGCCAGACATGCAGAGATGCGATTCGCCACCTGGTCATCAGAAGGGGGAAAGGAGAAGATTAGTTGTGTGTCGTCTGCATAGCAATGATAGGAGAGACCATGTGAGGTTATGACAGAGCCAAGTGACTTGGTGTATAGCGAGAATAGGAGAGGGCCTAGAACAGAGCCCTGGGGGACACCAGTGGTGAGAGCACGTGGTGAGGAGACAGATTCTCGCCACGCCACCTGGTAGGAGCGACCTGTCAGGTAGGACGCAATCCAAGCGTGGGCCGCGCCGGAGATGCCCAACTCGGAGAGGGTGGAGAGGAGGATCTGATGGTTCACAGTATCGAAGGCAGCCGATAGGTCTAGAAGGATGAGAGCAGAGGAGAGAGAGTTAGCTTTAGCAGTGCGGAGCGCCTCCGTGATACAGAGAAGAGCAGTCTCAGTTGAATGACTAGTCTTGAAACCTGACTGATTTGGATCAAGAAGGTCATTCTGAGAGAGATAGCGGGAGAGCTGGCCAAGGACGGCACGTTCAAGAGTTTTGGAGAGAAAAGAAAGAAGGGATACTGGTCTGTAGTTGTTGACATCGGAGGGATCGAGTGTAGGTTTTTTCAGAAGGGGTGCAACTCTCGCTCTCTTGAAGACGGAAGGGACGTAGCCAGCGGTCAGGGATGAGTTGATGAGCGAGGTGAGGTAAGGGAGAAGGTCTCCGGAAATGGTCTGGAGAAGAGAGGAGGGGATGGGGTCAAGCGGGCAGGTTGTTGGGCGGCCGGCCGTCACAAGACGCGAGATTTCATCTGGAGAGAGAGGGGAGAAAGAGGTCACAGCACAGGGTGGGGCAGTGTGAGCAGAACCAGCGGTGTCGTTTGACTTAGCAAACGAGGATCGGATGTCGTCGACCTTCTTTTCAAAATGGTTGACGAAGTCATCTGCAGAGAGGGAGGAGGGGGGAGGTGGGAGGAGGATTCAGGAGGGAGGAGAAGGTGGCAAAGAGCTTCCTGGGGTTAGAGGCAGATGCTTGGAATTTAGAGTGGTAGAAAGTGGCTTTAGCAGCAGAGACAGAAGAGGAAAATGTAGAGAGGAGGGAGTGAAAGGATGCCAGGTCCGCAGGGAGGCGAGTTTTCCTCCATTTCCGCTCGGCTGCCCGGAGCCCTGTTCTGTGAGCTCGCAATGAGTCGTCGAGCCACGGAGCGGGAGGGGAGGACCGAGCCGGCCTGGAGGATAGGGGACATAGAGAGTCAAAGGATGCAGAAAGGGAGGAGAGGAGGGTTGAGGAGGCAGAATCAGGAGATAGGTTGGAGAAGGTTTGAGCAGAGGGAAGAGATGATAGGATGGAAGAGGAGAGGGTAGCGGGGGAGAGAGAGCGAAGGTTGGGACGGCGCGATACCATCCGAGTAGGGGCAGTGTGGGAAGTGTTGGATGAGAGCGAGAGGGAAAAGGATACAAGGTAGTGGTCGGAGACTTGGAGGGGAGTTGCAATGAGGTTAGTGGAAGAACAGCATCTAGTAAAGATGAGGTCGAGCGTATTGCCTGCCTTGTGAGTAGGGGGGGAAGGTGAGAGGGTGAGGTCAAAAGAGGAGAGGAGTGGAAAGAAGGAGGCAGAGAGGAATGAGTCAAAGGTAGACGTGGGGAGGTTAAAGTCGCCCAGAACTGTGAGAGGTGAGCCGTCCTCAGGAAAGGAGCTAATCAAGGCATCGAGCTCATTGATGAACTCTCCGAGGGAACCTGGAGGGCGATAAATGATAAGGATGTTAAGCTTGAAAGGGCTGGTAACTGTGACAACATGGAATTCAAAGGAGGCGATAGACAGATGGGTAAGGGGAGAAAGAGAGAATGACCACTTGGGAGAGATGAGGATCCCGGTGCCACCACCCCGCTGACCAGAAGCTCTCGGGGTGTGCGAGAACACGTGGGCGGACGAAGAGAGAGCAGTAGGAGTAGCAGTGTTATCTGTGGTGATCCATGTTTCCGTCAGTGCCAGGAAGTCGAGGGACTGGAGGGAGGCATAGGCTGAGATGAACTCTGCCTTGTTGGCCGCAGATCGGCAGTTCCAGAGGCTACCGGAGACCTGGAACTCCACGTGGGTCGTGCGCGCTGGGACCACCAGATTAGGGTGGCCGATGCCACGCGGTGTGGAGCGTTTGTATGGTCTGTGCAGAGAGGAGAGAACAGGGATAGACAGACACATAGTTGACAGGCTACAGAAGAGACTACGCTAATGCAAAGGAGATTGGAGTGGCAAGTGGACTACGCGTCTCGAATGTTCAGAAAGTTAAGCTTACGTAGCAAGAATCTTATTGACTAAAATGATTAAGATGATACAGTACTGCTGAAGTAGGCTAGCTGGCAGTGGCTGCGTTGTTGACTTTGTAGGCTAGCTGGCAGTTGTTGACTTTGTAGGCTAGCTGGCAGTGGCTGCGTTGTTGACACTACACTAATCAAGTCGTTCCGTTGAGTGTAATAGTATCTACAGTGCTGCTATTCGGGGGCTAGCTGGCTAGCTAGCAGTGTTGATTACGTTACGTTGCGTTAACAGAACGACAATAGCTGGCTAGCTAACCTAGAAAATCGCTCTAGACTACACAATTATCTTTGATACCAAGACGGCTATGTAGCTAGCTATGTAGCTAGCTACGATCAAACAAATCAAACCGTTGTACTGTAATGAAATGAAATGAAAATGTGATACTACCTGTGGAGCGAAGCGGAATGCGACCGGGTTGTTGAGTGCAGAAGTTCTATTCGGTAGACGTTGGCTAGCTGTTGGCTAGCTAGCAGTGTCTCCTACGTTACGGACGACAGATAGCTGGCTAGCTAGCCTCGGTAAATTAAGATAATCACTCTAAAACTACACACTCTAAACTACAAAATTATCTTGGATACGAAGACAGCAAAGACAACTATGTAGCTAGCTAACACTACACTAATCAAGTCGTTCAGTTGGGTGTAATAGTTGCTACAGTGCTGCTATTCGGTAGACGGTGGACGTTTGCTAGCTGGCTAGCTGCTGGGCAGATGGCAGATAGCAGTGTAGACTGCGTTAGGACGACGAAATACGATAATTACGCAATTATCTTTGATACAAAGACGGCTATGTAGCTAGCTAAGAAGAAATTGCTAAGATTAGACAAATTAAACCGTTGTACTATAATGAAATGTAATGAAATGTAATGAAAAGTTATACTACCTGCGGACCAAAGTGCTGCTATTCGGTAGACGGTGGACGTTTGCTAGCTGGCTAGCTGCTGGGCAGATAGCAGTGTAGACTGCGTTAGGACGACGAAATACGATAATTACGCAATTATCTTTGATACAAAGACGGCTATGTAGCTAGCTAAGAAGAAATTGCTAAGATTAGACAAATTAAACCGTTGTACTATAATGAAATGTAATGAAATGTAATGAAAAGTTATACTACCTGCGGACCAAAGTGCGAAGTGCGACCGCTCGCTCGCTCCAACCTCGCTCATCACATTCACAGTGGGTCAGAAGTTTACATACACTCAATTAGTACTTGGTAGCATTGCCTTTAAATTGTTTAACTTGGGTCAAACGTTTCGGGTAACCTTCCACAAGCTTCCCATAATATTTTTTTTTCTGAGGTCTTGGCTGATTTATTTTGATTTTCCAATGATGTCAAGCAAAGAGGTACTGAGTTTGAAGGTCGGTCTTGAAATACATCCACAGGTACACCTCCAATTGACTCAAATTATATCAATTAGCCTATCAGAAGCTTCTAAAGCCATGACACTATTTTCTGGAATTTTCCAAGCTGTTTATAGGCACAGTCAACTTAGTGTATGTAAACTTCTGACCCACTGGAATTGTGATACAGTGAATTATAAGTGAAATAATCTGTCTGTAAACAATTGTTGGAAACATTATGTCATGCACAAAGTAGATGTCCTAACCGACTTGCCAAAACTATAGTTTGTTTACAAGAAATTTGTGGAGTGATTAAAAAACAAGTTTTAATGACACCGACCTAAGTGTATGTAAACTTCCGAC
>NW_027256451.1:0-9137 GCF_045679555.1 Salvelinus alpinus
TTAGGAACGTTGGGCCAGTAACCGAAAGGCAGTTAACACCCCAACAACATCTGCTCCCCGGGTGCCGATGACATGGACGTTGATTAAGGCAGCCCCCCGCACCTCTCTGATTCAGAGGGGTTGGGTTAAAAGTGGAAGAATGCATTCAGTTGTTTACCTTAGTAGCTTTCCCCTTTCCCCCTTGCAGATCAGAAGACTGTCTGCTGATTTCTGTAGCGCCTAGAGGCCAGATGCCAAGCAGTTGCCATAACAAGCAGTGATGCAGCCAGTCAAGATGCTCTCAATGGTACATCTGCAGAACTTCTTGAGGATCTGAAGACCAATGCCAAATATTTTCATCCTCCTCAGCAGGAAGAGGCATTGTCGTGCCCGCTTCACGACTGTTAGTGTGTGTGGACCACGATAATCCCTTAGTGTTGTGGACACTGAGGAACTTGAAGCTCTCAACCTGTTCCCCTACAGACCTGTTGATGTGGATGTTTCCGTTTCCTGTAGTCCAAGATCAGCTCCCTTGTCTTGCTGACGTTGAGGGAGATGTTGATGAATATTCCTTAATTCCATTATTTTACTTTTTGATTTATATGTATTGTTGTGAATTGTTAGATAGTACTGCACTGTTGGAGACAGAAACACAAGTACTTCGCTACACCCGCAATAACATCTGCTAAAAATGTGTATGTGACCACTACATTTGATTTGGATTTGTTGTCCTAGTACCACACAGCCAGGTCTCTGACCTCCTCCCTGTTTCATCGTCGTCTGTGATCAGGCCTACCACCATCATGTCGTCTGCAAACTGCAAACTTAATGATAGTGTTGGAGTTGTTCACGGCCACACAGTCGTGGGTGAACAGGGAGTACAGGAGCGAGCTAAGCACGCACCCCTGAGGGGCCCCCGTGTTGAGGGTCAGCATGGTGGATGTGTTGTTGCCTACCCCCACCACCTGGGGTGGCCCGCCAGGAAGTCCAGGATCCTGTTGCAGAGGGAGGTGTTTTATCCCAGGTTCCTTAGCTTAGTGATGAGCTTTGAGTGCGCTATGGTGTTGAACACTGAGCTGTAGTCAATGAATAGCATTCTCATGTTGCCTTGGTGTTCTTGGGCACAGGGAATAAGGTGGTCTGTTTGAAACGTAGGTATTACAGACTGGGTCAGGGTTGAAAATGTCAGTAAAGACATTTGCCATCTGTTCAGTGCATGTCCTGGTAATCCGTCTTGTGAATGTTAGCCTGTTTAAAAGTCTTACTCACACTGTCTTCAAAGAATTGGAACATAGTCTCCCGGAACAGCTAGTGCTCGCTTGCATGGATCAGTGTTACTAGACTCGATGCGAGCATAGACGGAATTTAGCTCGTCTGGTGGGCTCGCATCACTGGACAGCTCGCGGCTGGGTTTCCCTTTGTAATCCGTGATAGTTTGCAATCCCTGAAGTCGGAGATTTCCGAGTTCCCAGGTGTTTTGAACGCGGCATTAGGGGCTGTGTTCTCCACGAGCCACAACCTTCCTGGGTACATTTCTACATTTTGTCATTAAAAAGATGAAAATAAATGTCCTAAGAAAGTGCTGCTCAATGACATAATCAAGCTGTAATAGCTCCAAAGGGAGCTGTTATTAGATTAGATATGGTAATTTATGAGATCAGATATGATATGGCAATTTATGAGATCAGATATGATACACTGCCGGCCCAGACGACATCCCTAGCCGCGTCCTCAGAGCATTCGCAGACCAACTGGCTGGTGTGTTTACGGACATATTCAATCAATCCTTATCCCAGTTTGCTGTTCCCACATGCTTCAAGAGGGCCACCATTGTTCCTGTTCCCAAGAAAGCTAAGGTAACTGAGCTAAACGACTACCGCCCTGTAGCACTCACTTCCGTCATCATGAAGTGCTTTGAGAGACTAGTCAAGGATCATATCACCTCCACCCTACCTGACACCCTAGGCCCACTCCAATTTGCTTACCGCCCCAATAGGTCCACAGACAATCGCAATCACACTGCACACTGCCCTAACCCATCTGGACAAGAGGAATACCTATGTAAGAATGCTGTTCATCGACTACAGCTCAGCATTTAACACCATAGTACCCTCCAAACTCGTCATTAAGCTCGAAACCCTGGGTCTCGACCCTGCCCTGTGCAACTGGGTCCTGGACTTCCTGTCGGGCCGCCCCCAGGTGGTGAGGGTAGGAAACAACATCTCCACCCCGCTGATCCTCAACACTGGGGACCCACAAGGGTGCATTCTCAGCCCTCTCCTGTACTCGCTGTTCACCCATGACTGCATGGCCATGCACGCCTCCAACTCAATCATCACGTTTGTAGACAACACTACAGTGGTAGGCTTGATTACCAACAACGACGAGACGGCCTACAGGGAGGAGGTGAGGGCCCTCGGAGTGTGGTGTCAGGAACATAACCTCACACTCAACGTCAACATAACAAAGGAGATAATAATTGTAAATGTTTACCAAGATTACATTGAATGTTCCCGAATGGCCTAGTTACAGTTTTGATTTAAATGGGCTTGAAAATCTATGGCAAGACTTGAAAATGGCTCTCCAGCAATGGTCAACAATTGTTAAAAGAATAATGTGCAAATATTGTACAATGCAGGTGTACAAAGCTCTTGGCAGTTTACCCAGAAATGCTCACAGCCGTAATCCCTGCCAAAGGGGATTCTAACATGTAATGAGTCAGGGGTGTGAATACATATGTCAATTTGATAGTTCTGTACGTTCAATACATTTATAAAAACATATTTTCACTTTGTCATTATGGTGTATTGTGTGTAGTTTAGTGAGATTTTAAAAATTATTATTAATTTTGAATTCAGACTGTAATTCAACACAATGTGGAATAAGGGGTATGAATCCTATCTGAAGGCACTGTACATTCATCTGTGTTTGGTATTATAGCACTGCAATCACTGAGCTGTTTGAATATATGGATTATTGCTGCAAGGACTCTAATTCATATACAGTAAGCATAATGACACAACTATACAGTATGGTAGAGAAAAGTGGATTGATTCTTTGTTCAAAATCTCAGCATTCTTTTATTGTAGAAAAGTGCATGCAACCTATTTCGATTAATCTGTTAAACATTAAACAAAGATGTACACGATTTATAATTGAATACTTTTTAAAAGAACAATTGTTTATAGGAAAATAAATGAAAACATAGAAAATAAATACAACTCTTGAACATTATTTTGGTGAATGTTCCCAAATAAACTACAATAAGTCTGAATAAATAGAGAGGAAATGGAAAGAAAAAGGATGGAGGGAGAGAGAGAGATGAAAGAGAGAGGGAAAAAGGTGTAGAAAGAGCAGGTTGAGAGAAAATAAGTTCTGTCATTTCATCTCTGTGACCACTCTCTTTATTTCATAAACGCATTGAATATAATGAATATTTTATCTGGTCTCTGTACCGCTTTGAAATCATCCCTGAGCTTCTTCACTCGTATCATGTCTGCATTCTGACAACGTTTTAGGACCATCAGCTCCACAAAGACCTCTGCTCCCACCTGGAGGAACAACGAAAGGATTACAACTGTCACAGGAATGACAAAAAAACAAGGAAGAATACTGTATGTTTTCTGGTCTGTTTGTTTGTATGTTAACAGCATTTAACCAAGAGCTGAAGACATTTCATCTTTATAAAATATTTTCATGTATAATAAATATTTTAAATAGAGTGCCAAGATGTATAAGCTGTTTTGTTATTTCCAGATGTTTTTAATTAGTTTGACTCCATTTTTGACACCACAAAAATGACAAATATCAGAACTACATACTCTGCCTCTTAGAAAACGTAGACGTGTTTTTTTACGGGGGGAGGTAGTTTATCGAAGTTATTTCCTGTAAGAAACTGAAAGTAAATTCGACAACTATTTTATGTAGCTTCACCCGAGACTGCTCGACAGCAGGAGAAATGGTAGGTTAATATTTGTATTATATAAGTCAGGTGTCAGATCTTTAGGCGTCACTTCTTATTTATCCCAACGAAACGTGAAGATAATAAGGCCGATGCTCAACTTCTTGCTAATAAATGGCAGGTAAAAATATAGAATACCCAACTAGGCCCAGTATGGCGGAGGGCGCACAAAGAAGTCTACGAAACGTGTTCTCTTTTACACAGCGATCTGACGCTAATATGTCATCTATTATGCCGATATATTAATATATTTATTCTAAAAGAATACATTCTTATGTTGAAAGAAACAACAGGAAATCGAGTGTATTCAGTGTATTTCTTCCACACTTTGAAAGGAGGTCATGTCATTGACTGCGCTATAAGCAGAATTGAGTTCCGTTACATTTGTTCAGTGTATACCCATACTTGCTTTTAATTAGTAGGCATTTTAGAATGGGCGAAAATAGGGACTTTTATATTATGTGTGTGTTGTTATGTGTTAATAAAATTTAGACTACGTTACCCAGCAGGCTATGCGGGTTAAAGAATTCCTTGCATGGCTAAACAGAGTTTTCTAGCTGAAGTATATGTTCATTAAAAGTAGTTAAACCTACGCCCCGGTTTGTCATTATATAAGGAACAAACATAACAATGTGAAATGAGGAAAATAATGTAACATTTCTAAAAGTGAGTACTTTAAATACCAGGATTTTATACTAATTTCGGCTGTGGTAGATTTCGACGAAGAGAATCCTCTTTACACTCAGGTATTTACTTACTGCATTAATTTTTACTAAACAGTACGTTCTATATAGTATGTAGATTTCAGACATGGCCTATGACTTCCCGTAGCAGCTGCTCCCAGTCAACCCAGACAAAACGCATGCGTAAAAACGGTAAAAATGCAGACAATTTTGGGGTTGAAGGTGGAACCATGGAGATAGATAGAGGACTCAACGTTGTATCTATGCCATTTAACATCTGAAATCATGGCCAGCGCCATGAGGGTATCTCCGTTTTAAAGTAGTACATTTACTTCTTCAGCCAGTGAAGTTGTAAGTCCCACCCAGTTGACTACATTAATACGATGAAATCCCTCATTGGCGCTGCTCATTTATAACATATATCTTTGGCCACTAGAGGCCTCTATTTTTCTCTATGGTTGGGGCAGGTTGGAACATTTGGGCTAGAAAGGTACAACTTTGACGTCAATTATACATAAACTGTATCCTGTCTAGCTATGACAAGGTTCGGGCGGATAGGTGTCTAGCCTAGGCCTGGGTCATTTCTACAACGCAGTGCGTTTTCTGTCTCCAGGAAATATCACTTTTTATTTCGTTTCAAATGTGGATTCCAAAATGCTTTAAATATAAGGTCCTTAAAAACTAAAATATGCATCCTGAAAGGGAATCGTATGTATTTTGAACACTATTCTTCAGTGGATGAAAGTGTTTTTGCCATGTCCCTGGGTGTTATTCATCAACTTCCGCAAGAAATATAAGCAATACACCCTGTTATTGCTGCTGTTATCTTACCTGTTGTTTTAGCTAGCTCTCCCAATCAAGACCTGCAATCACTTTATGCCTTATTGTATGTCTCTCTCAAATATCAATATGCCTTGCATACTGTTGTTCAGGCTAGTTTTCATTATCATTGTTTTGGTTTGCAATGGACCCTGTAGTTCCACTCTCCGTACCTCTGATACCCCCTTTGTCCCACCCCCCACACATGCGGTGACCTCACCCATTGAGACCAGCATGTCCAGAGATACAACCTCTCTTATCATCACCCAGTGCCTGGGCTTGCCTCCGCTGTACCCGCGCCCCTCCATACCCCTGTCTGCACATTATGCCCAGAATCTATTCTACCACGCCCATAAATCTGCTCCTTTTATTCTTTGTCCCCAACGCTCTAGGCGACCAGTTTTGATAGCCTTTAGCCGCACCCTCATCCTACTACTCCTCTGTTCCTCGGGTGATGTGGAGGTAAACCCAGGCCCTGCATGTCCCCAGTCACCCTCATTTGTTGACTTCTGCGATCGAAAAATGCATGTCAACATCAGAAGCCTCCTCCCTAAGTTTGCCTTACTCACCGCTTTAGCACACTCTGCCAATCCTGATGTCCTTGCCGTGTCCGAATCCTGGCTTAGGAAGGCCACCAAAAATTCTGAGATTTCCATACCCAACTATAACACTTTCCGTCAAGATAGAACTGCCAAAGGGGGAGGAGTTGCAATCTACTGCAGAAATAGCCTGCAAAGTTCTGTCATACTTTCCAGGTCTATGCCCAAACAGTTCGAACTTCTAATTTTAAAAATTAATCTCTCCAGAAATAAGTCTCTCACTGTTGCCGCCTGCTACCGACCCCCCTCAGCTCCCAGCTGTGCCCTGGACACCATCTGTGAATTGATCGCTCCCCATCTAGCTTCAGAGTTTGTTCTGTTAGGTGACCTAAACTGGGATATGCTTAACACCCCGGCAGTCCTACAATCCAAGCTTGATGCCCTCAATCTCACACAAATCATCAAGGAACCCACCAGGTACAACCCTAAATCCGTAAACATGGGCACCCTAATAGACATTATCCTGACCAACCTACCCTCCAAATACACCTCTGCTGTCTTCAATCAAGATCTCAGCGATCACTGCCTCATTGCCTGTATCCGCCACGGGTCCGCGGTCAAACGACCACCCCTCATCACTGTCAAACGCTCCCTAAAACACTTCTGCGAGCAGGCCTTTCTAATCGACCTGGCCCGGGTACCCTGGAAGGATATTGACCTCATCCCGTCAGTTGAGGATGCCTGGTCATTCTTTAAATGTTACTTCCTCACCATATTAGACAAGCATGCTCCGTTCAAAAAATGCAGAACCAAGAACAGATATAGCCCTTGGTTCACTCCAGACCTGACTGCCCTCGACCAGCACAAAAACATCCTGTGGCGAACTGCAATAGCATCGAAGAGCCCCCGCGATATGCAACTGTTCAGGGAAGTCAGGAACCAATACACGCAGTCAGTCAGGAAAGCAAAGGCCAGCTTTTTCAAGCAGAAATTCGCATCCTGTAGCTCTAACTCCAAAAAGTTCTGGGATACTGTAAAGTCCATGGAGAACAAGAGCACCTCCTCCCAGCTGCCCACTGCACTGAGGCTAGGTAACACGGTCACCACCGATAAATCCGTGATAATCGAAGACTTCAACAAGCATTTCTCAATGGCTGGCCATGCCTTCCTCCTGGCGACTCCAACCTTGGCCAACAGCCCCGCCCCCCCCGCTGCTACTCGCCCAAGCCTCCCCAGCTTCTCCTTTACCCAAATCCAGATAGCAGATGTTCTGAAAGAGCTGGAAAACCTGGACCCATACAAATCAGCTGGGCTTGACAATCTGGACCCCCTATTTCTGAAACTGTCCGCCGCCATTGTCGCACCCCCTATTACCAGCCTGTTCAACCTCTCCTTCGTATCATCTGAGATCCCCAAGGATTGGAAAGCTGCCGCGGTCATCCCCCTCTTCAAAGGGGGAGACACCCTGGACCCAAACTGTTACAGACCTATATCCATCCTGCCCTGCCTATCTAAGGTCTTCGAAAGCCAAGTCAACAAACAGATCACTGACCATCTCGAATCCCACCGTACCTTCTCCGCTGTGCAATCCGGTTTCCGAGCCGGTCACGGGTGCACCTCAGCCACGCTCAAGGTACTAAACGACATCATAACCGCCATCGATAAAAGACATTACTGTGCAGCCGTCTTCATCGACCTGGCCAAGGCTTTCGACTCTGTCAATCACCATATTCTTATCGGCAGACTCAGTAGCCTCGGTTTTTCTAATGACTGCCTTGCCTGGTTCACCAACTACTTTGCAGACAGAGTTCAGTGTGTCAAATCGGAGGGCATGTTGTCCGGTCCTCTGGCAGTCTCTATGGGGGTACCACAGGGTTCAATTCTCGGGCCGACTCTTTTCTCTGTATACATCAATGATGTTGCTCTTGCTGCGGGCGATTCCCTGATCCACCTCTACGCAGACGACACCATTCTATATACTTCCGGCCCTTCCTTGGACACTGTGCTATCTAACCTCCAAACGAGCTTCAATGCCATACAACACTCCTTCCGTGGCCTCCAACTGCTCTTAAACGCTAGTAAAACCAAATGCATGCTTTTCAACCGTTCGCTGCCTGCACCCGCACGCCCGACTAGCATCACCACCCTGGACGGTTCCGACCTAGAATATGTGGACATCTATAAGTACCTAGGTGTCTGGCTAGACTGCAAACTCTCCTTCCAGACTCATATCAAACATCTCCAATCCAAAATCAAATCAAGAATCGGCTTTCTATTCCGCAACAAAGCCTCCTTCACTCACGCCGCCAAACTTACCCTAGTAAAACTGACTATCCTACCGATCCTCGACTTCGGCGATGTCATCTACAAAATAGCTTCCAACACTCTACTCAGCAAACTGGATGCAGTTTATCACAGTGCCATTCGTTTTGTTACTAAAGCACCTTATACGACCCACCACTGCGACCTGTATGCCCTAGTCGGCTGGCCCTCGCTACATGTTCGTCGTCAGACCCACTGGCTCCAGGTCATCTACAAGGCTATGCTAGGTAAAGTGCCGCCTTATCTCAGTTCACTGGTCACGATGGCTACACCCACCCGCAGCACGCGCTCCAGCAGGTGTATCTCACTGATCATCCCTAAAGCTAAAACCTCATTTGGACGCCTTTCCTTCCAGTTCTCTGCTGCCTGCGACTGGAACGAATTGCAAAAATCTCTGAAGTTGGAGACTTTTATCTCCCTCAACAACTTTAAAAATCTGCTATCCGAGCAGCTAACCGATCGCTGCAGCTGTACATAGTCCATCTGTAAACTACCCACCCAATTTACCTACCTCACCCCCCATACTGCTTTATTTATTTACTTTTCTGCTCTTTTGCACACCAGTATCTCTTCTTGCACATGTTCATCTGATGATTTATCACTCCAGTGTTAATCTGCTAAATTGTAATTATTCGATTTATTGCCTACCTCATGCCTTTTGCACACATTGTATATAGATTCTCTTTTTTTCTACCATGTTATTGACTTGTTTATTGTTTACTCCATGTGTAACTCTGTTGTCTGTTCACACTGCTATGCTTTATCTTGGCCAGGTCGCAGTTGCAAATGAGAACTTGTTCTTGTATCTTTCTTCAATATCTTCTTCAATATCTT
>NW_027256452.1:0-9098 GCF_045679555.1 Salvelinus alpinus
GGAAATCCTTTCACAGCATTAATGTTCAGGTGAACATAACTTTTTGATATTGTCCATTGACGAACACTCTGCATTGCCAGTGATGTGCATTGATTGGTGTAATATTCCTCATCTTATGATTTCAGATGGTCTGCAATGCTGACTGTGTGATCAGCAATGTTGTGGCAAAATGGCCTGGCTCAGTCCATGACTCCAGAATCTTTCGGGCCTCTGAAATCTATCAGTGCCTATCACAAGGTAAGCCACACAACCCCTATTTATAACCATCATGGCTGTGTCAAGAATATCACTGTGTTTATGAGGTAGTAATGATGAGATTTTGTGTTGACAGGTGAATTCTCTGGTGTGTTGCTGGGAGACAGGGGGTATGGCTGCCAGCCTTTTCTCCTGACACCTTTCACAGACCCCCAGGAAGCACAGCAGGCCTACAACCATGCCCATGCCAGGACCAGGGCCAGAGTTGAAATGACCTTTGGCCTCCTGAAGGCACGCTTTCACTGCCTTCACAAATTAAGGGTCAGCCCTGTTAGGGCATGTGATATTACTGTGGCTTGTGCTGTCCTCCACAATGTGGCCTGCCTGAGGAAGGAGAGGGCCCCCAGAGTGCCACCAGCCATGGACTGGGACAATCCGGCAATCTTCCCTGATGACGACAGTGGTCGGCTGCTGAGGGACCAATATGTGTTGAATTATTTTAGTTAGTATGTGTGCTTTCAATTTTGGTTAAATATGTCCTGCGGTGGCAGAGGAATTTGGGTTTTTTTGGGTTCGTTTTTTGACGAATTTGGCCTCTTATGATGTTTGTGCGGTATACTGTGTGTAATACAAGGCTGCAGGGAGGCTACTGCATCCATTCATTTGTCTGTTCAGTTGATGTGTATGGATTTGTCCTGCATTTATTTTAGTGTGCAGACATGCAGGGTGTGTTATATACAGACCTTTGAATGTGTATGTATCATTTTGTATAATATGCTTGGATTCTGTGCTTTCCATCTTGTAGAGTCACTGTGACTTCAGTTTCGAAAGGAGCTGATGGTTTACCTGCTTTGTTTTGTCCTTATTCAATAAAGGAACATAATGTTACACATTGTGTTTTTATATTCATATGGAATGTGTATTTGTTTATATGACAGAGTACTAGGGCCACACTGAAGAAAAAGGATAAAGTCATAAATTTATGAGGCTGGTTCTTTCTGCAGAAAAGCTACATATTGTTTTTACAGTTTTGATACTTATGACAATGTGATACTTAATATTCTGGCACATCAGCATGTCTTTGTTTATGAAACCATACTGAAGTACAATTTCACGAAATGCCCCACATCTGTCATTTTAACAACTGTCCTCCTTTAAAACAACTGGTTACAATATTATGACTTGTGTTTTTTTCCCCTCTGTGGCCCTAATATTCTATCATTTTATATATAGCCTTATAGTCTATGGGAAACTGTAAATTATCTAATGATAGCAACATCATCTAAAAATCATTTTTTATCCAAAATCATTGAAATTAATGATCACAAACGTTTAAATAATAACAGTGGTTCTAGTTATATGTGATAACAATGTATAGTGAGCAGTGAAATAACTATTGGTTTCCATTTGTGGTGACTGCTGACTGACATTAGGGATGAGATTAAATAGATCCTGGAATTTAGCCTGGTCTGGAGCAGGCTAGCTCCACAGAATAAATCTCCATGGTAATTTATACCATAACATATCCTCCTGCCCCCTATCCATCTTTAGTGCAACTGGATTACGGATCAATTGAGCCAGGATCACCAAGATATCCTGGCTTAATCCCTTATCCTAGTTTTGTGCAACAGGCCCCAGGAACGTGACACATTGACTTCGTTTACAAACATTAGAGTAAAATAATATTTTATTTTGAGTTCTGATGGGGTAGTACAGTTGAACTCATGAGACATTAATAAATTATATTATTCAAGAATCAATGGGTGTATATATCATTAATTTATAAATCCAAAAATGGATGTAGCAAGATTGGGCCTTTAAGGCTTAGACTCAAGCCAGATTTGATGAGGCTAGTTATTGAATATGCCAAGCTAACATGTATCATGCTCATGCTCTTCCGCACATCAGCCTCCTCACTCTATCCCATACACACACCCTGTACTCCTTGAAAATCCAGCATAGGATTTCAAATCTGACCTTTGTGCGACTATGACTCACATTGCAAGCTTTATCAAAACACACAAGCTGAATTCCAGACAGTTTTCCCTGTGACATGCAGCCTCAGATCTTGTGGGTGCAGACCCAACTCCCAAGACCTATGAGTTTCCCTTTGCCCTGTATTTTAAGGAATGCTATTGCAGGTACTTGAAAACCTCCCACTAATATTCCCTTGTCAGATCTGTACAGGTATGTGCCTGTAGTGCATTTTCATGTCATATTCTGAGTTCACTGAGTTATAGAGATACCAAGATGGGGGGCTGCCTTGCCCTGAGACATGTATGTAGACCTTACTGAAGTCAGCCATGTCTCAGGGCAATGGGCTGCTTTATTGTCAGACTGTGAAGGCTTTGTAGAAACAAACAGATATTTCTGACTACAGTTGAAGTCGGAAGTTTACATACAGAGTCATTAAAACTCGTTTTTCAACCACTCCACACATTTCTTGATAACAAACTATAGTTTTGGCAAGTCGGTTAGGACATCGACTTTGTGCATGACACAACAATTGTTTACAGACAGATTATTTCACTTATAGTCTGAATTGTATCACAATTCCAGTGGGTCAGAAGTTTACATACACTAAGTTGACTGTGCCTTTAAACAGCTTGTAAAATTCCAGAAAATAATGTCATGGCTTTAGAAGCTTCTTATAGGCTAATTGACATCATTTGAGTCAATTGGAGGTGTACCTGTGGATGTATTTCAAGGCCTACCTTCAAACTCAGTGCCTCTTTGCTTGACATCATGGGAAAATCAAAAGAAATCAGCCAAGACTACACAAAATAAATTGTAGACCTCCACAAGTCATCCTTGGGAGCAATTTCCAAACGCCTGAAGGTACCAAGTTCATCTGTACAAACAATAGTATAAACACCATGGGACCACGCAGCCGTCATAGCGCTCAGGAAGGAGACGTGTTCTGTCTCCTAGAGATGAATGTAATTTGGTGCGAAAAGTGCAAATCAATCCCAGAACAGCAGCAAAGGACCTTGTGAAGATGCTGGAGAAAACCGGTACAAAAGCATCTATATCCACAGTAAAACGAGTCCTATATCGACATAACCTGAAAGGCCGCTCAGCAAGGTAGAAACCACTGCTCCAAAACCGCCATAAAAAAGCCAGACTACGGTTTGCAACTGCACACGGGGACAAAAAACATACTTTTTGGAGAAAAGTCCTCTGGCCTGATGAAACAAAAATATAACTGTTTGGCCATAATGACCATCGTTATGTTTGGAGGAAAAATGGCCGAAGGACAACAAAGTCAAGGTATTGGAGTGGCCTTCACAAAGCCCTGACCTCAATCCTATAGAAAATGTGTGGGCAGAACTGAAAAAGCGTGTGCGAGCAAGGAGGCCTTACAAACCTGACTCAGTTACACCAGCTCTGTCAGGAGGAATGGGCCAAAATTCACCCAACTTATTGTGGAAAGCTTGTGGAAGGCTACCCAAAACATTTGACCTAAGTTAAACAATTTAAAGGCAATGCTACCAAATACTAATTGAGTGTATGTAAACTTCTTACCCACTGGGAATGTGCTGAAAGAAATATATGCTGAAATAAATCATTCTCTCAACTATTATTCTGACATTTCACATTCTTAAAATAAAGTGGTGATCCTAACTGACCTAGGACAGGGAATTTTTACTAGGATTAAATGTCAGGAATTGTGAAAAAAGTGAGTTTAAATGTATTTGGCTAAGGTGTATGTAAACTTCCGACTTCAACTGTACATGTATAGAATGTGAAATATAAAAAAATGGCTCACTTCCTGCAGCGCAACATGCCAGGATTGTGGGTTCAATTCCCACAGGGGCCATCCATGTGAAAATGTATACAAGCACAACTGTAAGTCCCTTTGGATAAAAGTGTCTGTTAAATGGCATATTTCATATTATCTCGATGTTATCTGTGCTATTGTCCTTCTACTGTCTCACTCCTGCATTATTAATACAGTCATTATGACTCGTCATTTATGTGAGGACTAATGTTATACACCTGAACAGCTCTCCACTGTTTACAGTTGAATGTGTTCACTTGTCTGGGATCAAAGTCAGCCTACTTTACTGAGCCTTCAGATCAGCTGGGGAACTATCGGAGCCCTGGAAAGCTATGGGGTTTGTGTGTGTGTGTGTGTGTGTGGGGGGACGTGTTTAACTTTACATGTGGGGAGCAGAAGTCACCACAAGAATAGTAAACAAACAAAAATGTGACCAACTGGGGACATTTTGTTGGTCCCTTCAAGGTCAAATGCTATTTGTAGGAGGTTAAGGGTTAAGGTTAGAATTAGTGTTAGAGTTGGGATCTAAGGTTAGGGTTACATATCATGAAATATAGTGTGTCAAAAATTACAGGCAGTAGCATACAAATAGCGAAATAAAACTTGATTAAATGAACATTAAATTAACTTGAAAGCCTTTACTGTATTTATCTTTTAATACAGTCATCTCATTTGAAGCATCGTTATATTCTTCGCTTGTTAGTAACGATTGCAAAGAAATTCAAAACTTTTAATTGTAGGAGTCACATTCGTTTTGAAGTTATCGGGGTCACAGAAAGACGGATAAACATCTGGATTTTGTGTTTAGCGTAGATCTGTGAATACGGTGACGCAGAAGGGCAAAAAAAGCCTCTGGAGATGCACTTAGAACAGCTAAGTAATCATTAAATAACAATTGTTTTTAAGAGCAGGTTTAGTAATTATGGTTTTGGGAAACAGCTCGTAGATTTAACGATGCTCCTACGAAGGTACTAAAGATGAACAGATAAGTATTGATAAGGTACGGTGTGACTCATAAAGATAGTTCATAAATAGTTGCACAACCTAGTTACAGGAAATGAGGAGAACTATTTTTCATAACGATGCTCTGCTTGAGGAAATGGGTAGGATTTATTTCGCAATGACCCATCGTTCATCCAAATACAACCCAAGATTGGAGTAATTTGTACACACTATGCACATTTTGAAAACAAAAAATATTTTACCTTTATTTTACCAGAATCTTGTTTGCAGCAACAACCTGGGGAAGAGTTGCAGGGAAGAAGGGTTGGATGAGTTAGTTGGAAGCTGGGTATGAATAGATGGAGCATTATGCATAGCATACCACATAACTTAGTTCAGAGACACTTCTTTATAGTACTGCACCTGTTGTTCCATGTGTAAACACTTCATGGGAACTCTGTTTGGCGATCCCTATTATCAAACATTTGCACAATGCACAGTACAATAACCAATAATCCAGTAATAACAGCAGCTTGATGAAACTCATCTTGGTCATTCAAGTCCTCACATTGACATCAGCATTAAAGTGATAGTTCACGAAAATAAACGAAAACTTCAACAAAAAAGTAAATTATCACTTTAAGGAGAGTGCTTGGATTTCTCCAGAATCTATGTATGTTATGACACCTCATGAGTGTGAGCTTTTATTTTGGGGTCCTGAATTAGAAATGCAAATCACATGATTCAGCAGTTTTGACAGTGTCATAAATCATGATTTTTAATATATGAGTATAAATCTCTCATTGTACAGCATTCACAGGTCAACTGATATCAATTAACAGCATAATATTAGATAAAGGGAACCTGAGTTTACAAATAACAAAAATGTATACTTGTTTTATTTATTTAATTAACAAAGTTATGCAACACCCAATTCCCCTGTGTGAATAAGTAACACTTATTAACTGGTTGTGCCACTTTTAACTGCAATGACTGCAACCAAATGCTTCCTGTAGTTGATCAGTCTCTCACATCACTGTTGAGGAATTTTGGCCCACACTACCACCACCATGCTTGACCGTTGGTATGAGGTTCTTACTGTGGAATGCATTGTTCCGGAGTTCCAAATTAAGCAGCAGCAGCTGAAAAGATGAGCTCCTACAAATATTGAACTTTAAATGTTTTTTTAGAGTAAAGTACATCGAAAAAAAATCAAAAGAAAACTGCAAACTGAATAGGAGACCAAACAAGCAGCAAACAAAGAAGAAAGGCTTTTGAAAAAGTAACAATTTTTCATAAAATTATACCGTTTTCTTAGCTAGCTAAGTTGTTTACCTGTTGCTAGGCAGTTGCTAGGGACATTCCTGGAAGAAGCTAGCTAGCTAACAAGGAGTGTCTAGTTGGCAGAAGAGAAGAAGGGACAAAGAAGGGACAAAGTGGGACAAAATAAGGACAGAAGAAAAGGGAAAGGGGACATTAAGGTGAAGCAGTCCTCTAAAGACACAAAAGACAATAATACAAGAAACAACACTTCTATTGCCTCTCCCTCTACGATACGCACTTCCGGGTTGGAGCGAGTAGTTGCATTCCGCTTTGCTCCACAGGTAGTATTACATTTCATTTCATTACAGTACAACAGTTTGATTTGTTTGATCTTAGCTGGCTACATAGCCGTCTTTGTATCCAAGATAATTGTGTAGTCTAGAGTAATTGTCGAGGTTACCTAGCCAGTTAGAGGTTACCTAGCCAGCTACACTTTCAAACAAAGTCAACAACGCAGCCACTGCTAGCTAGCCTATTTCACCAGCCAGCAGTACTATATCATTTTAGTCAATAAGATTTTTTGCAACGTAAGCTTAACTTTCTGAACATTCGAGACGTGTAGTCCACTTGTCATTCCAATCTCCTTTGCATTAGCGTAGCCTCTTCTGTAGCCTGTCAACTATGTGTCTGTCTATCCCTGTTCTCTCCTCTCTGCACAGACCATACAAACGCTTCACACCGCGTGGCCGCTGCTACTCTAACCTGGTGGTCCCAGCGCGCACGACCCACGTGGAGTTCCAGGTCTCAGGCAGCCTCTGGAACTGCCGATCTGCGGCCAACAAGGCAGAGTTCATCTCAGCCTATGCTTCCCTCCAGTCCCTCGACTTCTTGGCACTGACGGAAACATGGATTACCACTGATAACACTGCTACTCCTACTGCTCTCTCCTCGTCTGCCCACGTGTTCTCGCACACCCCGAGAGCTTCTGGTCAGCGGGGTGGTGGCACTGGGATCCTCATCTCTCCCAAGTGGACATTCTCTCTTTCTCCCCTGACCCATCTGTCTATCGCCTCCTTTGAATTCCATGCTGTCACAGTTACCAGCCCTTTCAAGCTTAACATCCTTATCATTTATCGCCCTCCAGGTTCCCTTGGAGAGTTCATCAATGAGCTTGACGCCCTGATAAGTTCCTTTCCTGAGGATGGCTCACCTCTCACAGTTCTGGGTGACTTTAACCTCCCCACGTCTACCTTTGACTCATTCCTCTCTGCCTCCTTCTTTCCACTCCTCTCCTCTTTTGACCTCACCCTCTCACCTTCCCCCCCTACTCACAAGGCAGGCAATACGCTTGACCTCATCTTTACTAGATGCTGTTCTTCCACTAATCTCATTGCAACTCCCCTCCAAGTCTCCGACCACTACCTTGTATCCTTTTCCCTCTCGCTCTCATCCAACACTTCCCACACTGCCCCTACTCGGATGGTATCGCGCCGTCCCAACCTTCGCTCTCTCTCCCCCGCTACTCTCTCCTCTTCCATCCTATCATCTCTTCCCTCTGCTCAAACCTTCTCCAACCTATCTCCTGATTCTGCCTCCTCAACCCTCCTCTCCTCCCTTTCTGCATCCTTTGACTCTCTATGTCCCCTATCCTCCAGGCCGGCTCGGTCCTCCCCTCCTGCTCCGTGGCTCGACGACTCATTGCGAGCTCACAGAACAGGGCTCCGGGCAGCCGAGCGGAAATGGAGGAAAACTCGCCTCCCTGCGGACCTGGCATCCTTTCACTCCCTCCTCTCTACATTCTCCTCTTCTGTCTCTGCTGCTAAAGCCAATTTCTACCACTCTAAATTCCAAGCATCTGCCTCTAACCCTAGGAAGCTCTTTGCCACCTTCTCCTCCCTCCTGAATCCTCCTCCCCCTCCTCCCCCCTCCTCCCTCTCTGCTGATGACTTCGTCAACCATTTTGAAAAGAAGGTCGACGACATCCGATCCTCGTTTGCTAAGTCAAACGACACCGCTGGTTCTGCTCACACTGCCCTACCCTGTGCTTTGACCTCTTTCTCCCCTCTCTCTCCAGATGAAATCTCGCGTCTTGTGACGGCCGGCCGCCCAACAACCTGCCCGCTTGACCCTATCCCCTCCTCTCTTCTCCAGACCATTTCCGGAGACCTTCTCCCTTACCTCACCTCGCTCATCAACTCATCCTTGACCGCTGGCTACGTCCCTTCCGTCTTCAAGAGAGCGAGAGTTGCACCCCTTCTGAAAAAACCTACACTCGATCCCTCCGATGTCAACAACTACAGACCAGTATCCCTTCTTTCTTTTCTCTCCAAAACTCTTGAACGTGCCGTCCTTGGCCAGCTCTCCTGCTATCTCTCTCAGAATGACCTTCTTGATCCAAATCAGTCAGGTTTCAAGACTAGTCATTCAACTGAGACTGCTCTTCTCTGTGTCACGGAGGCGCTCCGCACTGCTAAAGCTAACTCTCTCTCCTCTGCTCTCATCCTTCTAGACCTATCGGCTGCCTTTGATACTGTGAACCATCAGATCCTCCTCTCCACCCTCTCCGAGCTGGGCATCTCCGGCGCGGCCCACGCTTGGATTGCGTCCTACCTGACAGGTCGCTCCTACCAGGTGGCGTGGCGAGAATCTGTCTCCGCACCACGTGCTCTCACCACTGGTGTCCCCCAGGGCTCTGTTCTAGGCCCTCTCCTATTCTCGCTATACACCAAGTCACTTGGCTCTGTCATATCCTCACATGGTCTCTCCTATCATTGCTATGCAGACGACACACAATTAATCTTCTCCTTTCCCCCCTCTGATAACCAGGTGGTGAATCGCATCTCTGCATGTCTGGCAGACATATCAGTGTGGATGACGGATCACCACCTCAAGCTGAACCTCGGCAAGACGGAGCTGC
>NW_027256453.1:0-9081 GCF_045679555.1 Salvelinus alpinus
ATGCCCCCGATGTTGCCCCGGTAGCTGCCCCCGATGTTGCCCCGGTAGCTGCCCCGATGTTGCCCCGGTAGCTGCCCCGATGTTGCCCCGGTAGCTGCCCCCGATGTTGCCCCGGTATCTGCCCCGATGTTGCCCCGGTAGCTGCCCCGATGTTGCCCCGGTATCTGCCCCGATGTTGCCCCGGTAGCTGCCCCGATGTTGCCCCGGTAGCTGCCCCGATGTTGCCCCGGTAGCTGTCCCCGATGTTGCCCCGGTAGCTGCCCCGATGTTGCCCCGGTAGCTGCCCCGATGTTGCCCCGGTAGCTGCCCCGATGTTGCCCCGGTAGCTGCCCCGATGTTGCCCCGGTAGCTGTCCCCGATGTTGCCCCGGTAGCTGCCCTGATGTTGCCCCGGTAGCTGCCCCGATGTTGCCCCGGTAGCTGCCCCGATGTTGCCCCGGTAGCTGCCCCGATGTTGCCCCGGTAGCTGCCCCGATGTTGCCCCGGTAGCTGCCCCGATGTTGCCCCGGTAGCTGCCCCCGATGTTGCCCCGGTAGCTGCCCAAACGTTCTGCCAACGTGACATCTTAAAAGGTAGCCACCAAGGCTTTCAGGAAACCATTCTGATTCGTCAACATCGCCCCCTGAGGAGCAACTCTACAGACAACTGAACTGTCTGGGCTGGGAGAGAGAGAGAAGATGAGTCCTTAACCCACAGCCTAAGCTGCTTAGTGTGTAGAAGAATGTAGGAAGATGTCCCAAATGGCACCCTATTCGCCTTTTAAAGTGCATAGTGCTCTGGTCAAAAGTAGTGCGCACTACGAAGGGAATAGGGAGCCGTTTGGGACGTACCCTCTGAGTGCTTACTCACACGTATATATATGCTGCTGCTGCTGCTGAAGTGTCATTTAGTCTGCAGATCCTCTTAGCATAAAGAAAGTGTTGATACACACTAAAGACTATTGCAGTGTGGCTCAGTTTGATAATCTGGTGGCTGCAGAACAAACCTTCCGCTGGGATTAAACCATAACACAGCTCTGTAATCTGTAATCCCTCTGGGGTGGACCAGTCCTCTGGCTAGGGGGGGGGGGGGGGGGGTCCCATTTCCTCAAATTCCAATATTCCAATAGTCTTTGTCCTATCTTGCCTCTGGTCTGTGAAGTTTGGTGGTGGACTTCACGTGTGGATTTTGGCACTCGCAGTGATGTCACAATGTATTTTCCTTGAGGTTTCACAAGAAGCAGTTGATCGCCTTTCATCTTCTTCTCACTGTTCACTTGATTAAAAAATGTTTCCCTGTTCGTTAGAGACGAACGAGTAGTTAAGCAATTGGGTTGATTTTCACCTCTAATCATGTATATCACCTCTAATCATGAACATTTCTTTGGGTATCACTTTTCCCCAAATCTCTGACATCACGCTCCCTTGATGAGACTGACTGAGGTAATGCCTCATACATGAGAGAGAGAGAGAGAGAGAGACAGAGACAGAGAGACAGAGAGAGAGACAGAGACAGAGAGAGAGACAGAGAGACAGAGACAGAGACAGAGACAGTGTAATGTTTACTGTTCATTTTTATTGTTTATTTGACTTTTGTATATTATCTACCTCACTTGCTTTGGCAATGTTAACACATGTTTCCCATGCCAATAAAGCCCCTTGAATTGAATTGAATTGAATTGACAGAGAGACAGAGAGAGAGACAGAGAGAGAGAGAGAGACAGAGAGACAGAGAGAGAGACAGAGACAGAGAGAGACAGAGAGACAGAGAGAGAGAGAGAGAGAGACAGAGAGACAGAGAGAGAGACAGAGACAGAGAGACAGAGAGAGAGAGATTCTCTTCGCTGGAAAGTTCTCTTATCTCTTATCCGTTTGTCACAGCCCCAGATGTATAACGTCTATTACAGAGCCTGATGTTGATGATGAAATGTTTGAAACTAAAGATGCAATGCAATTGGTCAACTCTTATTCAAAACCTCTTAAGGATCCACCCCCTTTTTTTTCTTCAATTTTCCCCTGAAATGACATATTCAAATTTAACTGCCTGAAGCAAGGATATAGGCAACTCTTATTAATATACTAGGTTTTTCACCCAAATCTCTGAACTCATTCTTACTGTTTAGACATTTCACCAGATGCTCTTATCCAGAACAATTTACAGGAGTGAGGGCATATATTTTCATACTGGTCCCCTGTGGGAATCGAACCCACAACCCTGGTGTTGCAAGTACCATGCTCTACCAACTGAGTCACACAGTTTGAGAGACTACTAGAAAGAAAGAGAGAGAGAGAAAGAGAGAAATAGAGAAAGAGAGAAAGAGAGAAAGAGAGAGAGAGAGACAGAGAGCTAGACAGAGAGAGAGAGAGAACAGAGAGAGAGGTCACGATCAGATGAGCTCCTGCATTTTTCAGCATTTTCTTTAAAAAAGATAGGTTTAGAGTTAGATAAACTTGGATTTTTTGTCAGGAACACATACAGGATGCTACCCTCTACTACATAACCTTCACTTCAAATCAAAACTCAAAACCTACAACCTGATTTTGGACGGAATTACGGAATCACCTGAAAAGTTCACAACAACCAAGGTTTATAATTCTTTACAGCATATTCTCTGGAAAACAACAGAAACCTGAAAACACCACCCAACCTGGAACTGAGTGAGTAATGTTTAGTCTGAAACTATATTCTATTTCCAAAAGCCAAGAAGAAAAATACATGACATTACTTTATAAGGCCTGAATGGTAACATAATTCTTCCAAGCTTGATACAGCTTCAACTAGCACTGACGTGTCAAGTGAGAGGTGTCAAAGCACATTAGCCCAACAATGGCAGGAGAGTCGAATGGTCTACCCCAACCAAATGGAGAGGCCTTAGAAGCTGCCTCCCGCTGTTCAGAGGTAATTAAAATACATTACCCTGTGAGTGTTAAGAATGATAAGGCAAGAAAAGATCACAAAATGAAGCTCCTTATGGAAAATCAAGAGACACTTTTTGCTGACTATTACAAAAATGGGAACATCAGCAACCTTATCTTCCACACAAACCATCCCCTGGCATGGCACAGTGCTATATTAGCACACTACCCCTCTGTCAAGAGAGGGGGGGTTAACGAGGGGTGGAAACTCAGGATTCTTGACAACGAGGACGAGGAGTCAGCTAATATAAATCTATATAAGTCTGGAACAGTAATGGTACAGGGCAACCCCAAACAGTTTCAGCTGGACTTTCATCTAATCAAAGAACTAGCCCAGCAGGAGAAGCTCTCCCTTGATAAAGATACCCCCACCCCAAGTGGGTCAGACCAGACCTCCTCACCATATAACCCCACAGACGAGCAACCCTCAGCAAACAGTCAACCTCCCAGTACAGAGCACTCCTCCCTCATTGAAATGAAGGATACATTTACCCAGCTGGAGGTAAGGCAGGTGGAGCTGGAACAGCAGGTGATTACACTCCAGTCAGCACAGACCCAGACAACAGTCCAGCACAACAACCCCTTAACCAGACCAGGAGAGCTGGAGGTGGAGAGAGACATATCTGCACTCTGTACAGTGGTGAGACAACTTCAACAGGAGAAAGAGCAGAAGCAGGAGCAGAACAAAGCACTAGAGGAGAGGATCAGACTGCTGGAGGAGAGGGAGAGGGGGATGGAGGAGAGGATCAGACTGCTGGAGGAGAGGTTGAGGGGGATGGCATGTGACAGAGAACAACCCACTAGGGAGGTGGCCATCCCCACAGAGACGCCAGCAGAACAGCCCACCTCAGCACCCGACAAAAGTCTCGACACCACAGCAGAACAGTCCACACCAGACCCTGACCATAGAGTCGACATCACAGCAGAACAGACAAAAGAAAAACCCCAAGCCCAGCAGCTCTCACCCCCTCTGAGCACCCCCCCTGTCAGCCACCCCGATAGCCCTCCTGACAACCCCCCCACACCCACTGAGGACAAACACAAGACACAGATTTTTCTCCTTATGGACTCAAATGGGAAATATATAGAAGAAAAAAAACTTTTTCCCAAACACAGTGTGTCTAAACTCTGGTGTCCAAACACCCAGTGCGCCCTAGACCTTCTGTCTGAGGACAAACTAGGCTCACCTAGCCACATAATAATACACACAGGCACAAACGACCTGAGAGCACAGCAGGAAAGGGTGGCCACAGCACTGAAGGGAGTGATTGAAAAAGCTTCTTCTACTTTCCCCAACGCACAAGTGGTTATCTCCACCCTGCTACCACGAAAAGACTTCCACCCTGCTACAATACAGCGGGTAAACGCAAGCATTTCCCGTGACTGTGCCTCAAAACCAAATGTTTTTCTGGCCCACCACTCCACCCTGGACTTGAACAGCCTCTATGACCAGGTCCACCTCTACAAGGCAGCAGTGCCCACCTTTGCCCGGACTCTAAAGGACATCGCTCTCAAACGAAGCCCCAACACTTCACACAGGAGCAACAGATCAATAGACACCCCACCCAGACCAGCGAGACACCCTCCAAGACCTCCAGGACCCCCCCCTAGACCCACACACCCCCCCCCCCCCACATCAACCATGCCCACACCCAATTTAGGCCCCCTCAGATCAGACCCATGCCACTCCTGCCCACCCCATGCACCCCACCCCCGCAAAGAGGGCATCAACATGGAAGTCACACATACGCCCAGGTAGTGAGCGGGCAAACAGGCCCAACCCCCACTCTTACACTCGCCCAAGCCAACAGCATGTACCAGATGCTCAGCAGGCTCTGCTCACACTTACTGGCCTGAGGCCAAACCCCGACCAACAACATTGGACACTTTATGGAACAAAAAGCCTTCACTATATCATCCTGGAATATCCAAGGTCTGAGGTCATCTGCCTTTGGCCTAAAGAGCAGGAACCCGGACTTCACCAAAGAAATCGGTAATGCAGACATTGTCATCCTGCAAGAAACATGGTATAGAGGAGACGGACCCACTGGTTGCCCTCTAGGTTACAGAGAGCTGGTAGTCCCATCCACCAAACTACCAGGTGTGAAACAGGGAAGGGACTCAGGGGGAATGCTAATTTGGTATAGAGCAGACCTAACTCACTCCATTAAATTAATCAAAACAGGAACATTTTACATTTGGCTTGAAATTCAAAAGGAAATTATCTTAACAGAGAAAAATGTCCTCCTGTGTGCTACCTATATCCCCCCACTAGAATCCCCATACTTTAATGAAGACAGCTTCTCCATCCTGGAGGGGGAAATCAATCATTTCCAGGCCCAGGGACATGTATTAGTCTGTGGCGACCTAAATGCCAGAACTGGACAGGAACCTGACACCCTCAGCACACAGGGGGACAAACACCTACCTAGAGGTGACAGCATTCCCTCCCCCATATGCCCACCTAGGCACAACTATGACAACATAACCAACAAAAACGGGTCACAACTCCTGCAGCTCTGTCGCACGCTGGGTATGTACATAGTCAATGGTAGGCTTCGAGGGGACTCCTATGGTAGGTACACCTATAGCTCATCTCTTGGCAGTAGCACTGTAGACTACTTTATCACTGACCTCAACCCAGAGTCTCTCAGAGCGTTCACAGTCAGCCCACTGACACCCCTATCAGACCACAGCAAAATCACAGTCTACTTGAACAGAGCAATACTCAATCATGAGGCATCAAAGCCAAAGGAACTGAGTAACATTAAGAAATGCTATAGATGGAAGGAATGCAGTTTGGAAACCTACCAAAAAACAATTAGGCAACAGCAAATTCAATCCCTTTTAGACAACTTCCTGGGTAAAACGTTCCACTGCAATAGTGAAGGTGTAAACTTGGCAGTAGAAAATCTTAACAGTATATTTGACCTCTCAGCTTCCCTATCAAATCTAGAAATCTCAAATAGAAAACCGAAGAAAATGAACAACAATGACAAATGGTTTGATAAAGAATGCAAAAATCTAAGAAAGAAATTGAGAAACCTGTCCAACCAAAAACATAGAGACCCGGAAAACCTGAGTCTACGCCTTCACTATGGTGAATCACTAAAACAATACAGAAATACACTACGGAAAAAGAAGGAACAGCACGTCAGAAATCAGCTCAATGTAATTGAAGAATCCATAGACTCTAACCAATTCTGGGGAAAATTGGAAAACACTAAACAAACAACAACACGAAGAATTATCTATCCAAAATGGAGATGTATGGGTAAACCACTTCTCCAATCTTTTTGGCTCTATAACAAAGAATAAAGAGCAAAAACATATACATGATCAAATACAAATCCTAGAATCAACTATTAAAGACTACCAGAACCCACTGGATTCTCCAATTACCTTGAATGAGTTACAGGACAAAATAAAAACCCTCCAACCCAAAAAGGCCTGTGGTGTTGATGGTATCCTTAATGAAATGATCAAATATACAGACAACAAATTCCAATTGGCTATATTAAAACTCTTTAACATCGTCCTTAGCTCTGGCATCTTCCCCAATATTTGGAACCAAGGACTGATCACCCCAATCCACAAAAGTGGAGACAAATTTGACCCCAATAACTACCGTGGAATATGCGTCAACAGTAACCTTGGGAAAATACTCTGCATTATCATTAACAGCAGACTCGTACATTTCCTCAATGAAAACAATGTACTGAGCAAATGTCAAATTGGCTTTTTACCAAATTACCGTACAACAGACCATGTATTCACCCTACACACCCTAATTGACAACCAAACAAACCAAAACAAAGGCAAAGTCTTCTCATGCTTTGTTGATTTCAAAAAAGCCTTCGACTCAATTTGGCATGAGGGTCTGCTATACAAATTGATGGAAAGTGGTGTTGGGGGTAAAACATACGACATTATAAAATCCATGTACACAAACAACAAGTGTGCGGTTAAAATTGGCAAAAAACACACACATTTCTTCTCACAGGGTCGTGGGGTGAGACAGGGATGCAGCTTAAGCCCCACCCTCTTCAACATATATATCAACGAATTGGCGCGGGCACTAGAACAGTCTGCAGCACCCGGTCTCACCCTACTAGAATCCGAAGTCAAATGTCTACTGTTTGCTGATGATCTGGTGCTTCTGTCACCAACCAAGGAGGGCCTACAACAGCACCTAGATCTTCTGCACAGATTCTGTCAGACCTGGGCCCTGACAGTAAATCTCAGTAAGACCAAAATAATGGTGTTCCAAAAAAGGTCCAGTCGCCAGGACCACAAATTCCATCTAGACACCGTTGCCCTAGAGCACACAAAAAACTATACATACCTCGGCCTAAACATCAGCACCACAGGTAGCTTCCACAGAGCTGTGAACGATCTGAGAGACAAGGCAAGAAGGGCATTCTATGCAATCAAAAGGAACATAAATTTCAACATACCAATTAGGATCTGGCTAAAAATACTTGAATCAGTCATAGAGCCCATTGCCCTTTATGGTTGTGAGGTCTGGGGTCCGCTCACCAACCAAGATTTCACAAAATGGGACAAACACCAAATTGAGACTCTGCATGCAGAATTCTGCAAAAATATCCTCCGTGTACAACGTAGAACACCAAATAATGCATGCAGAGCAGAATTAGGCCGATACCCACTAATTATCAAAATCCAGAAAAGAGCCGTTAAATTCTACAACCACCTAAAAGGAAGCGATTCCCAAACCTTCCATAACAAAGCCATCACCTACAGAGAGATGAACCTGGAGAAGAGTCCCCTAAGCAAGCTGGTCCTAGGGCTCTGTTCACAAACACAAACACACCCCACAGAGCCCCAGGACAACAGCACAATTAGACCCAACCAAATCATGAGAAAACAAAAAGATAATTACTTGACACATTGGAAAGAATTAACAAAAAAACAGAGCAAACTAGAATGCTATTTGGCCCTAAACAGAGAGTACACAGTGGCAGAATACCTGACCACTGTGACTGACCCAAACTTAAGGAAAGCTTTGACTATGTACAGACTCAGTGAGCATAGCCTTGCTATTGAGAAAGGCCGCCGTAGGCAGACATGGCTCTCAAGAGAAGACAGGCTATGTGCTCACTGCCCACAAAATGAGGTGGAAACTGAGCTGCACTTCCTAACCTCCTGCCCAATGTATGACCATATTAGAGAGACATATTTCCCTCAGATTACACAGATCCACAAAGAATTTGAAAACAAATCCAATTTTGATAAACTCCCATATCTACTGGGTGAAATTCCACAGTGTGCCATCACAGCAGCAAGATTTGTGACCTGTTGCCACAAGAAAAGGGCAACCAGTGAAGAACAAACACCATTGTAAATACAACCCATATTTATGCTTATTTATTTTAACTTGTGTGCTTTAACCATTTGTACATTGTTACAACACTGTATATATATAATATGACATTTGTAATGTCTTTCTTGTTTTGAAACTTCTGTATGTGTAATGTTTACTGTTAATTTGTATTGTTTATTTCACTTTTGTGTATTATCTACCTCACTTGCTTTGGCAATGTTAACACATGTTTCCCATGCCAATAAAGCCCCTTGAATTGAATTGAATTGAATTGAGAGAGAGAGAGAGAGAGAGAGAGAGAGAGAGAGAGAGAGAGAGAGAGAGAGAGAGAGAGAGAGAGAGAGAGAGAGAGAGAGAGAGAGAGAGAGAGAGAGAGAGAGAGAGAGAGAGAGAGAGAGAGAGAGAGAGAGAGAGAGAGAGAGAGAGAGAGAGAGAGAGAGAGAGAGAGAGAGAGAGAGAGAGGAAGATAGAGACGTAAAGAGTACATTTTTGTTGGAAAGTTGTCTTTGCGTCTGTCTGTCTGTCTGTCTGTCTGTCTGTCTGTCTGTCAAAGCCCCAGATGTATAAAGCCTCAGAGCCTGATGTTGAACTTGGCTGCTCTATAAAGACCTATTGATTTCATGATCCTTGGGCAAAGTAAAACGTCTGCTCTTCGTTGAGGAATTAGAGCTGCACAAACTGCAGATACATTCTCCCTCTCTCTCCTCTTCAATCACCGGGAGACAGATACCTTGGAGCTGTTTAATGTTCATTTGCATGAACTCTCTGGTGACTTAGAGAAAGGAAAAGAACAGGAGGAAAGTTATTTCAAAAGTCTGTTGTGGAGTTGGAGAAGACAAAGTCC